>NC_062221.1:112656646-112959677 GCF_902686445.1 Sciurus carolinensis
ATTATTAGGGTAGGAATTTCAAATAGGAACAAAGAAAAACAAAATGAAAAACCATATGTATGTATGTATTATGTTATTACTTCATTATCTGGAATTAAAACTTTAAGATGCACCATCTAAAATACATTAGTAAAAAACACTAGATTTCTTTCAGGTTAGGTTGTGAAATATTTATATTTGTAGATCTTGAACAATTAAGATAATCTCTTGTATCATAAAACAAATGACTTAAATAATGAAATGAAAACTCAAACTTCATGTTATTAACTAAATTGCAAACTATATAATAGCCTCAATTGTATAATTGTATAATGGTCTAAAATAACATCAAGACCATGATATCCATCAATTTTCCCATAGTCATAACCGTAGTTAAAATAAAGAAATCCATCTTCTCAGAAAAGCCCAATGTACATTGTCCAACTTAGGTTTTTCTTTTTGCTATTTTACTGAAAATTGGGTCAATAGTAGTGACAGTCACTAACGGGAAATAAAAGATCTGCCGTTCGACATGTATTCAAACAGTGAATACCGACTGAGCAACTGCTACTTGCAGTGGCGTCCATGGAATAAATCAGAATTCTTGCCTTCATGAAGCTTATATTTCTTTAACTTTACATCATTCTGGAGAATGTATGGCACATAGAATCTCATCTGTTTTCACCAACAGTATGCAACAAAGAGTTTCTAATCATTGATATTTCTACATATGTTTCAATGATCCCATATGGTCTTTATGATATTTCTAGGGAAAAGCTAAGGTGTTTTTATACACACAAATTAAAACATAATGCCAAAGAAACAATGATCAACATAAAAGTTACTGGAAAGTGAAGGGTTATGGGAAATAATATTCCTATAAGACAGCTCCCCAAGAAAAATGGAGGGATAGTGTGGCTTGGGAGGAGGGGAAATTAGCCAAACATTAAACCTCTCCCAATACATCCTTTCCCAACAACAACCCTGTGGGGAAAAAGCAAACTTTTGTCATTTCATGGGTTCATCCCTAGCATCCCCACAGAAAGCAAACATTTACCCCCTCCCAAGCCCAGTAGATCTTGAAGGAAGGAGGCAAATACTGAAATGCTGGGCCCTGTATTTGTACCCTTCCCCATTGCAGATGAGTCCTGGAAGGAGGAAAGCAAATAGTGAAGCTCTAGGTAACAATGGGTCCCAAAGGAAGGAAGATAAGCAGTGAACTCCTAGTCATGAGCTTTTCCCAGTGATAATGAGTTTTGAACTTTTTACAGCTACCTTCCTAAGTTAAAGTTTTAACCTGCACAACTAGCCCCTGATTGTCCAAACTGCACATCCACAGTCTCCAATGAAACTATAAAAACCCAGACTCCTTCTGTAATCTGGGGGCCAACTCCATAGCCAGAAATTGGCCTTTCCATGCCTGATCAAATACTTCACCGAGGAAAAAAGGAAAGTTTGCTTATGGTTTGATTCCTCTCTCCCGCCTCCATCATTTATAGCCTATGAGCTTACAGAAAGTAAAATGGATCATGTCTCATGGCTCTGGAATGGCATTAGGATGGTACCTCTTCTGCACTGCAAAAGTCTCACAATTCAGAGAGCAAGTCTTATGAACTTTGAAGAAAAGGTAGGCATCACAGAAATACCCCAAAGTTACATGACAGACTCCAGCAACATAAAATCTGGTAGAATGGACAAAGATTTACAAAGCTTCACTACTGATCACAATGATTACTTCCAAGAGATGGGAACCCCATAGTTCTGAGCAACCAGACAAAATCCAAGGACCAAATTGAGATTTTCATAAGAATCTGTATTTCCTCAACTAAACTAAGTGCCTTGGTATACATGCTCACCCTAAGGGAGACAAACTCCATATAAATAACCCCTGTGTAAGTGAAATGTTAGTGTTGGTTGAATACCTGGTATACCCTAGGAACCATGATAGGCACTGAATATATATGACAAAGTGTGATGGATCCCATGATTGACAAATACAAAATATAACTTCTATTTATTTGAACACAAATCATATACTATCATAGTCACAGTCTTTTTTGTAGCCTAATGTATGCCTAACGTTAATATGAGTCATAGTCCATTTTATAAATAATAAAAGTTGTTTCAAATGGTCAGGAAAGCATACAGCGAGGGTGAGTGGCACAGGCTAGAAGGACATGATTGGCATCAGTCCATGCTCTAAACCCTCATCAATATCACCTCTTACACTGGGCATCCTTACTTAAAGTCAGCAAAGGGTAAGCTTGTAATCCCAAAATATGAGCAGAAATGCAATTTATGGACCACAATGTAGCTGTGCAATGTATCTTTACAAGCATTTCTTTTATGGCCACTATGTTATGAGATCAGTTCTCGTTTTTAGAAGTGCAAAATGGAAAACTGGAAGAGGTTATATTGACACTAAACTGCTCTCAAACCCATGTGCACAAACTATTTTTCTTGTGGAGAAATTGATATTCTACTCATAGCCCTTACTGTAAAATAAATTCTGAAATTTAATTAAACACTTGTCTCGAAAACAAAAGCTTAAGTGGAAATTCCTCATTGGTACTCATAATAATAAATGAAATAATAATGTTAAGCCTACATCTATTCTCTTGTTGTACATATCTAGTGCCTGCTAGAGCTACTTCCTTTCATGTTATACATTCATAATGATGCAAACCATGAACTGAGTTTATTTTTATTAGCCAAAAACTAAATAGCGAGAGAGAAAAAGGACAAATTTATTGATTTTTTTTCTATATTTTCTTCTGCTAATTTTTACCCAAGGGCATTCTTATGCTTAACTTGGAGGTTGTTCTATGCTTTCTAATTTCCTAGCTTCTTAACTTCCTCACCTGAACAATAGCAAATTTGAAGTGAATCAATGCTTGAGAGCTTTTTATAAGTTATTTGTATCACTGTATTAAATTTTGCACACCTGCATTTTTGCATAGAATTGCCTGGTTTTCAGCTAAATTTTTTCACGGAACATTAGCTCCTCCAGATGTTAAGAAATATCCCTTTATAATGCTCAGAAAATTCTGAGGTGGGGGGGAAATGAAGATCCTTTTTTAGTTTTCCTTGGAACTTTATCATCTTCAGCAAATGAAAAATTTTAAAGCAGAGATATAGGACACTTGTTAAACCCTATAGAATGCATAACATTAAGAATGAACCCTACTGTAAACTACAGAATTTAGTTAACAATGTACAAATATTGGCTCATCAGTTATAAAAATATGCCATACTAACACAAATCAATAAAAATAGGGAAAATGGTATATTGAAGGGGAGAGACATGGAAACTTCTTTTTTTCTCAAAAGTACTTTTTAAAAATATATATATTTTAGTTTTAGATGAACACAATGTCTTTATTTTATTCATTTATCTTTATGTGGTTTTGAGGATCAAATCCAGAGCCTCAGATGTACTAGGCAAGTTCTCTACCACTGAACTACAGCCCTGGCCCTCAAAAGTACTTTTTAAAAATAAGTTAATTAATTTTAAAAGGGAAGAACACATTTTTTACATCTGATTAAAAAACTTACTGTAGTATGACATGTTAGAGACAATTGTGCTTATACTGCTTTCTAGATTACTTTCCCATTAGAAACAGTTTTATTATTTGCTATGAAGCATAATAAAATCAGACATCTAGAGAATTTTAATTAGTAAAAATATTTTCACCTCCAAAGTCAAAGAGTCTGCTCTTTAGAATAAAACAGCTTGTTTTATGGCTTGTTCAAACACAGTTCAATAAAAAGATAAATGTACTAAAGAATATTCTTATTTAATTTCAGTCCATGTTAATACAGCATTTCAAGGTATTTTGATTTAGAATTAAGACTTATTTCTAAGCACTATGATAGATATTTAAAGTGTAAAACATTAGAAGTCCTGTCTTTTTTTGATCTACTGTCTTTTGTAGTTATCAAAAGGTGAATTTATTATACTTCTTGACTTTTTCACATAATTATGCTAGCCATCCACTTATACATGTTAAGCTAAAATTTTTATTTTACTTTCCTCTAGAAAGCCAATACACAGAAGTTGTTCCACCATAATTACTGAGAAAAATCA
This sequence comes from Sciurus carolinensis, assembly GCF_902686445.1. Classification (NCBI taxonomy): domain Eukaryota; kingdom Metazoa; phylum Chordata; class Mammalia; order Rodentia; family Sciuridae; genus Sciurus; species Sciurus carolinensis. The sequence goes on from NC_062221.1 coordinate 112,660,713, forward strand.
GTTAAATATATTTAAAGAACAAGAGAGAAAAGTTTTAGAAATTCTCATGGAAATGAAAGTTCAAATGGAAAGGAAAATTTTTGGTTTCATTCCATCTTATTTGAGGAGAAAAATGAAAGCCATAGAAAATGTTCTTTAAATTAGTAATGTCCATGTATTTCTAATATCATAAATGGATAGTATATAACTTGTTTTAAAGGCAAAGCATTAGTTTTCAGGTGATTCCATTGCATTCCAAAGCTTCATGTTAACAGGCTGATTTCTCTGCTAGAATCACCATTGCTTTCTAATGTCACATATTAAATAAAACTATCTGATGATGTAAGGGGTTTACAAATTATGGATACACAAGCCAAACGTGCTCCATGGATTGTTTTCTATGCCTGAGGGGTAGAAATTATTTTTACATTTTTAAAGCAGGGAGAAAAGGAGAAGAATGAGGAGAAAGGGGAGACAGAGCCTGGGTAGGGCCAGCAAAACCTAAAATATTTAAACAAAATGTTTGCCAATCCCTGACAAAATAAAACAAATACTTAATAAGTTTACTGAAAGAGGATTACCATTTCCAAACATTTCAGAATGGAGAGACCTACAAAAGTAATTTTAATTTAGTACAACAGGTCTTTTAACAGGCTTTCCTAGTACTACATTGTTAGCCTATCCCCAAAACACATTAGAACTGTGTTATAAATAGGATTTCATATTCGACTCACATTTTTCTTTTTTCTTATGTTTTGTAAGATATTAACTTGTGCATGTACACTTTAGTTCTCCAGGCAGGTGAATATGTTTCCTCCTACATGTCACAAATTTGAAGAAATGTTGAGGTGTAGAAAAGTGAGGAGAAGGTGAAGAGGAATGTAAGGGATCAGGCAACAGGAAAGAAATCTGATCTCTGTTTCTTGAAATTTTTTCATGTTTTTTCTTCCTTTTCTTTGCACAAATGATAGGTTCCAGTTTTGCAAAGGGAAGTGCCAGTTGTAGGATAAAAATCGTGTATTTTTTGAGAAAGAACACTGAATTCAGAGACACTATAGAGATCACAGATCAATTTTGTCAAAAGAACTTATTGAGGAAATTGAGTGATACGCATATACTCTTACTGTATCTGCATAATGGTGATAAGACCACTGGCTCAGATTCCCAGCTGGCACTTAATGTACCTTCAGCCTTATTCTTTCTCAAGGACGAGATACTTGTTTGCAAATGATTTAGCATGCAAAAAGGATTAAACAGGAGAACAAATGCATTATATATAAAGTTCAGATTACAAATGAATTAAAGTCATTCTAATTCAACTCTAATTTATAATGAATTCAAACAGCTTCCAGAAGAGTCATCTGTGAAACATGAAGAACAATCTGAATTTAATTTTGGGGTGTTTTGTCACAACAGTGTTTCCAGTCCAGCAAACCAGAGGTCATAGAGCACCCTGTGTGTTCAGAAGCAACAGGTGAAGATGGACAACAAAACCTACCTCATCAAGAAAGGGACTTCTTCCCAGGACACCAAAATTAGATGTTAGTTTCTACCTTTTTGTTAGATTTTGTTTGCTTATAAGGGAGTGTAACATTTAAGGAGAAAATAAGCTTTCTTCCGGTCCATGTTGAGGGACTATGTCAAAAGAAGTCAGCAGCCTTCACAGCCACCAAGTCTATCAGGCTTCGCAGTGGATGACACGTTAAATCAGTACCCTCAAGAGGAACCTCTGAGCAGCCATAGCTGGGTAATGCTGCTGGAATAAAGTTCACCAACCAAATGGAAAAGAGTATTTGTGCATATCCAAAAAGAATAGTGATTACTAAATTCCAATAAAATATTCCAAATTAGAAGTAAAACTATCCAACAAAGATAGAAAAATAAGGACATAAGGTATGAAGTGTGGGGGAGAGGTGGGTGACACGTTGATATTCAAAGACAGTGTGCTGTTATTTCAGCAAAAGTACGTAATATGTAATATGACTTGAAACTGACTCACTGTGTCAAGAGGGAACAGTGAACTTTTTGTTTTGGTAACGAGTATCTTTTAAAAAATCTGTAAGCATTTCTGTGTATAAGAGTTACACATTTTTCATTCCAATCCTTAGGATGTAAACTTCAAACTATTAAGCATTTTATCAAGTATAATGAATGTCTGTTACAACTATGAAGAGAGAAATGTTCTAACAGATGTTGACTATACATTAATTTCCTCTGGTAAGAATTAGATTTGAAGGTGTTTAAAAATGATTAAAATCAGTTTTAGATTACAGTGGCTAAGTAATAGTATATTGAAAAAAGTACTCAAATCAAAAGACATGGTATTTTCAAAATAGAAAACTTGTTTAATTTTCTGAGTATAATTTTATTATAGTTCAAATAAATCCTATGAAATCTCAGGCTGCATGGAGAGGTCATGCTCAGTGAGGGTGATTGACACATTTCATAATTACCATAGAATTGGTGACTGCTGTCATAAGAGTCTTATTGGATCCTACAGGAAGGCTCAAGGAAAGATGGTCTCAAGTGAGGAAACATAGAAAGTTAGAGATGGAAGGAAATACTTGAGTTTGGAGAAAAACTGATTGGTTGAATTTGCATGGAGCTAAAACAATATTTTCCAAATGTGTATTAATAATGAAGGAGTAAAAAATATAAAGCATCAGAAAGGCATTTCAGTATCAGTAGAATCATGACTCTCTTTCCATTCATCAGAACAATTAAATTTTTTTTCTAGCCTTACTTTGTACTTAATAAGCCACAGTATCTAGGGGTTAGGTACACAAATCTGCATTACAAGTAAAAGTTGCTTGTGTCAACTGACCACATACACAAAGGATTGGTAAAATTTCACTAAACATAACACCAAGGTTGTTATTCTCATTCATTTTAAGCCCATTCCAATATGGATATTGTACCTGCCCTTGCCAAGGTTACCCAGTGTCTTCCATTCACTGATTCCAGTGGGTAATTTTAATTCCTCCTCCACATTGGCTTCCTTCCAGCCTGGCTGCACATACAGCCAGAAAGATCTTTCCCATCAAATATGATTTGTACTCCCCCTTCAGAATATCTTAATGACATCACCTTTCTCTAAACATCACTTCAAAAACCTGAAATATTTGACCCGTTCTTAAATCTCTAGCCAGGTCCAAGGCCATCCTCCCATTTGCTTTCTTGGTTCCAACTCCATTAACCTTCTCTCTTATCCTCAAATAACAGTACACTTTCTGCTGGAGTTTCTTGTATTATTGAGTGAATGGTCTGTTGAAGATATTTCCTTTGACCCCCAAAATTATTACTGATGATACTGAAAATAAATCTGTTGTTTTCATGTCTCTCATTCTGTGATACCCAGGTTTATGTTCCCACCCTGTATAAGTACTATAGTGGATATTAATTTTCATTTGCACTATGAGGGTCTCTGTCAATGCTTTCTTACCACAGGGCTTCATCTAGATCAAGGACTAGTAAAAAGTTGAACAAAGAGCCAAAGAGGAAATATTATAAACTTTGTGGACCAACAGGCACATTTGAATAACTGACCTCACCAAAATTTAATATACTTTACACTTCAAACTCATAAGATACAAAAAATATAGTTCATGAACTATACAAAAACATGCAGCAGACTAGATCTAACTCATGAGTTGCAGTTTGCCAAGTCCTGAGCTAGATTTATGACTTTAAGCATAGTCTATAGGCCTATAATTCTCCCTCACATTTCCAGCCAAGGTTATTCAGTTCCTATTTGATTTCTTCATTAGATTCTAACAGGTATCTTAATTTAATGTGAAAAAGCAAGTAAAATCAGTCAGATGCATGCACATATCTACACCTCTGTCACTTGTAATTCATCTTGTCATCAAGCTTTCCCCTTGACAATAAATGACCATAATCCACCAGACCCTAAATCCAAACACCCTGGTATGATTCTTGATCATTATATACTATCAGCTATACTTTCAGAAGTAACTTCCAGTCTTGAATGATTTTTTTTCCAATTTTTTTTTTCATTAAAATCAAAATTTCAACTAGAAAGTTGGAAAAATCTGATCAAAATCAGTATGATCCTTCAACTGGGCAGAAGCACTAGTCAAACAAACAGTCCCTCTTCCTCCACTATCATATCCCTCCCCACAGTGCACTTGCCATATTGAAGTTAGTGGAAAATGTATAAGAGTAAATCTGATTATCTCATCTCAGTTGTAAAACTTTTGATTATTTATCTCCAAGCATCACCTCCGAAACTAATTTGGAGCTCCTTGTATTTATCCTGTATTCTCCATCAATATTCCATGCAAATTTTCCTTGTTTTCTTCCAAAGAAAATATCTGGTTTCTATTTAAAAATCTTAATATTTTCAATTCTATTTGCTCCAAGCACCCTATATCTCCAAAATGCTTGCCTTTTCCTTCATTTTAGTATCAACTGAGGCATAATTTTCAAAGATAGAGAAATTCTTTGACTCCCTATAGCTAGATCAGTGTTCCTGCCAGTTATGCTCAACCATATTATAATATCTTATCTTCCTTATAGTAAAATTCAGAGCTCCTAACACATCGACCTTGTATATTTGTGTCTTCTTTCTCTTTCCCTCCCAACTGCATTATAACTTTATGCTTTTTATTATTTTTTGTTTTGTTTACTAATTTATGTTATGGATTTGAGTCTCTGCCTACTTCATTGCTATACCCCTGGTGCCTGGCACAAAATTCATGGTTGAACTTGACCATTGTGCATATGCTAATTCTTTTTACTAATTTTATACCACTTTTTCCTTCCCTGTATTTTTCTCACTCTTATCTTTCTATGGGTTTTCTACTCAATATTGAAATATACATCATTTTTTTCCCTTGGCATTTTCCCTTTTATTGTGTTATGAGAGGTTAATTTTCCCCAAGAAAACACTCTTTGAGGGGAAAACAAAAGTCATGAAGGCAAAAGATGGTAAGACACCTTCCTGCCAGGAAGATAATTCCCCAAAGACCCGAAAATTTCTAGTTATTCCTAGTCTCCAAATTTGAAGTCAATAAGTGCTTCTATTTTCATGCTTCCTTGACCATGGACATGAAAAGTGTCTACTTAAAGCTATTAACTCATTATCACTGTCTACACTGAAGCTCCAAAAACACAATTTAATATGGTTTTGATTGATGTGACAGTAATTTGAAAGTGGTTTTATCAATGTTCTCCAATAGAACAAGTGATCTTTCTAATTAGTATCTTCAATTAAGTACCTAAATTTGATGAAGAATAAGTTACACATTAGTACTAAATTTGCATTGGCTCACTGTGCTAAAAAGCTTTCAGATGAATTGAAAATTGAATATTCAGTAATGGGAAAGAGAAAGATAAAAGCATTTTAATCACTTTAAAGTAGAATTTAACATTACTTTAATACAGTAGTTTGTAGTTTATTATAAGAGTAGTAAAGTAAAATTTTTGAGTTCCAAGTAGTAACCCTTCAAAGCAGAAAGTGAACTACCAAAAAGACTCAAAAATCCCCATCATTTTTATGTCTTACTCCAAAACGAAGTCAAAGATCCTGCAATAAGAAAAACCCTGCATAATTTCCATCCCTTCTCTCCTTTTCTGCTACTTCCATCTCTCTGCTACCACTCTCCAGAGGTGCTTTGTTTTAGCTATATTAGTTTCTTCTGTGTTCATTCAAAACACAGGAATGATCCCATTCAAGGATGATGTACATCTGTGCCCTCTTGGGGATAAAAAAAAGACATGCTCTTCAAATTTGTGTGGCTCAGGCTTTCATTAACCTTACTGCCTCAGGCTTCCGGTTGCCATCTTCTCTTTGTGACCTCTTTTGACTATCCAATTAAAATTTACCCTCTCAGAATTCACTGATCCCCATCACAAGATTATTCTCACCATGTAACTTACCCTTACCACACGTCACACATATATGTTGTGCATCGTCTCTTACTGTATTCCCCACATTAGAATGCAAACTTCATGATGGCAGAGATTTGGGACAGTTTTCTTCCCTCAGACTAACTCATGGTCCAAGGTAAACACTTTATGAAACGTCTTGACTAGATGAATATACAGTTCAAAGTACTGAGGAATTTATAAATAAAAAAGATACATGCTAACAATAATAGTGCCGATTGAGAAAAACAGTGTTGTATATATGAAGCCATGTCATCAACAAGAGACCATGCTACAGTAGAATGAGGAATTCAGGAAGAGACATGAAACAGATGATATGTGAATTGAAGGACAAAATAGATGGCCAGAATGAGGAGAGAGGAATACCTTGCAAACAGCATCAGAAGTTTGCCACAAAGAAAATAAGAGGAAAATCATCATAAGGAAAACAAAAATAAGATATATTGCATCTCAATTACTAGGTCACATATAATAAACCAAAAATTCCAAGGCAGTTTATGCTGTGATAAAGCTACAGTTGATAAACATGTGACTGATACGACCATATATAAATTTTAGAGCTTCCTAAATGTTGAGAAAAAGCTTTTACACAAGATAGGATGATTTAGGGAATTAAAGTTGCTGATGGAGGGGACCATGTCCCTTGTAGACCAACACTAGAACGCTGTATACGGCATTCCTAACAGAAAACAGAAAAGTGCCAGATTATTTTAAGTCTCTTGAAACCTCAGTTGGCAACACTGAAATTCATGTGTAATTCATGACCTTTTTAAAGGACACCTAATAAGTGACAGAGAAGTGATTCCCAGACTTATCTTGATGCTGATGTTACAAGTTCAAGAAGTGGAAAGAAACAATATCATTACGAAAAAGCAATCATTTCTGCCAGCAGCAAGGGTACCCAGTCCAAACACGACATTTGATATCTCTTGACCTCCCTTGCCCAGGATCTGCTACTTGAGTTCATACACAAAGAACTGAAGTTGTTCTTGAAACATTGTTGTTCACTTCACCCCACTGGTGGCTTGAGGTTGGCCACAGGGTAACAGGCACAGAGGAGAAATGCCCGCTTGACACATAGGACTGCTTTCCTCAGTCTCTTTTCTCCTCTTCCCCCTCCCTCACCCTCTCAATCTCTCTCTCTCTCTCTTACTAAAAACTTCACATGGAGATTAATTTTAAGAATTTATACTCTTTACTAACAGAGGACCCTTGCTTCTGGATTTTGGGTCCTGTTCCTATCACTTTGCTCGTTTGAAACTGTTGCAACCACTTATTTCTTTTCCTCTTTCTATCTCTAACTATTTGTGATCTCTTTATTCCAAATTTGACTTCTTTTTTTCCTCTATGAATATGTAGCTAGGGAGAGAGATGAAGCTAGTATATTACATAGATGATAATGTCTAATAAATTAATTATTCTTCACAATTTGCATAAAAAGTTCCAAATACAAAAATAAATTTCTAAAATTTTAATTCTAAAGCAAATGACCCTACAGTCCCTGAATAAGTGAAAACAGAACAAAGATCAATAAAAATACTTAAGTCACGTGAAAATGACCTTTAATTTTTCCTAAATAAGTTTTAATTTAAAGGGTGTAAGAACCTTCATTAAAATGAGATTTTCCTTAAATAGCAAATTAAAATCTAATAAATATTAGATATATAATAATAGTATAATAGATATATTATATATAATATATAAATATTATTATCTAATATTAAGTATTAGATATTAGATAATAGTAAGTATTACTATGTTGCATGGTAAGAAAAGTTTAAAAAAATACTATGAATAAGTGCCACCCAAATATTGAGCATTGTATTGTAATTTCATTAGCAAGAGGTATAAATTACCATATTCTTTCTACATAAAAATGGAATATTCTACAACTTGTCTTCGTTCTATAGCAATGCCTTTAATGATTAAATACTTATAATACACTAAAATGATGATGATGATGATGATATACAGGAGATCAGAAAGAAAGGGATGGGGAAGAAAAAGGGGGGAAGTAGGAAGAGAAGATACTAGAATGAAATTGATCAAATTATGTTATGTGAATGTATGAATATGATATGAATTCAACTATTATATATAATTATAATGTACCAATAATTTTTTAAAAATCCATTTAAAACATGAAAATGTTATGCAGAGATTTTGTTTGAAAGTGCTTATTCTAAATTGTTAAATTTCTATCTGCCAAAAAAATTAAAAGGCTTATTTTTAAAAGAACAATTCAATATGAATTATTATTACAAGATATTATAGCTTACAACTCACTCACTATCCTCATGTAGATTAAATAAAATGCTTGTACTAGTGTTAGAAATATAACCTTCAGGTGTCTGGAAAGAATTTGAAATGCAGGATGAATTTATACAGATCTACTTCTCAGAAATCCAAATTTTGAAGACAAGTTTTTGAAACATTATTATCATTAAGATATCCACTTGCCTTCTCAAATTACTACTTTTGCTATTTACTATATGATATTAACCTTTTAAGTTATGGAATGGTGCACTCCATAAAATTTCTGACTTCTTTTGTAGGGAGAAGCTTTTAGGAATAAATTGAGATTTTAAATTCTGCTGGAGGTTGGTAACCATGTGGGTTTTAAATTTTGGATATTTGCATTTATAATTGTAAGAAGTTTCCATTAAAAACTAAAACTTATATAACATAATTCTGCCATAGACTAAATTAAAGTCAATTAAATTCTGCCATGCGTATGTATAAATTATAATCTAGCACAATGGAAAATCCTTTACATTTGAGAAGAATATCAGAAACAAAGAAGTCTATTACAGAGAACAGTTCATTTTCACCACTACTTAACTTGATGACATTTTAAGGTCATGTCTTTTGGGATACACAAATAATGATCATTCGATAGTCACTGCCAAACGTCTGAGCTCACTTCTCTTAAAACAGTACTCAATTATAAGATGAAAATAATTTATCAAGCAACCTCAAAAAGCAAATTCTAGATGACTTTGAAGTTCTTATAGGTATTTATCCCTTACCAGCCGTAATCTTAAGATATTAAAACTAAAAAATTGGTGAGCTGAGATTTTCTAATAAAAAGCTCTATCTATAAACTTTCAATTCAGAATTGCATTGACCTTCAGTCTGATACTGATAGAATTAAACAATCACTTGAATTTCTCAAATGGAAGAGTGAAACAAAATTCCATACACTGGGAAAATATTGAGAGGGATGAGAGATGAATGAGAGGGAGACAGAGGAAATAGAGGGAAGAGAGAGAGAGGCAGACAAGAGACAGAAAGAAGAGAGAAATGAAGAGCTCTTTATTTTTCCATCCTTCTATACTTGAATAGCTTTTTCTCTGATCATGAAACCGAAAAGTGAAATTTCCAGATACCACCAGATTTTATTTTTTATAATATCTGACCCAAAATATGGTCGTGAAAAGGGAAGATAAATTGAATTATCAAAATTCTAATTTGCCAAGTTTCACTTGTTCTTCGAAATTTCAAATTTTCTTACATCTAGCATCAGGGTTGTTATTTGAGATTTCAGCATGTAATCCCATCATGGAAACCAAGTTGTTTAAATTCTCTGTATATCCATAACACATTTTTTAAAAACGACACCATTTATAAAAACACTAAAATAATGTTAACTTGAAAACACTGGCAAATGCTTTTTGAAACAGACTGACATCCATTTCTATTCTTTTCATTATTGTTTCAGAAAAATAAACACACCTGTTTTATATGTGAAAAAGAAATAGCACTCCTTTACTAATGCCATCAAGGTGGAAAATTTGAGAATTGCCAAACAATAGTTATGAAGTTTATTTGCTTCTTAAAGTCATACTCATTGCCTTTACTTTTAGCAAGCATTCTTCTCAATCCCAAATTGCCTCAAATTGCCTTTACATTCACACTCATTCTTGTGACTAATTTTTTATTCTAATGCTTTCATTACCATAATACATACATCATATTATCACTTAAATATGTTTTTTGGGAAAGAAATAGGACTGCTGTATTTGGAAACAATTTCTCAGTTCTGAATATAATATATGCCTCCTGCACTTCCTGGCAGGCTGTAAATGGGTTGGACTCTCCAGTCTCTCTCTCTCTCTGACCCCTCTGTTTATGATTTTGTCTGTTATGTTATCAGTTATATTTATTCTTATTGCATGACAATTCAGTTTTATCTAGATTATCTTGATGTCAATACCTAACTTAATGTTTAAAAAGAACTATGCAACTTCCTTATGCTAGTTACTTGAAAGACAAAAAATCTGAATGTTTATATTGTATTTTATTTGTAGAGTGGATATATTTTCTTTTTTCTTTGTTTTAATTAGGTATACGTGACAGTAGAATGCATTTTGATACATTATATACAATGGAGTATAATTTCTCGTTCTGGTTATACATGATGTAGAATACCACCAATCATACACTTTCTTTTAAAGTTCACATACCTTCTACTTTATCTTAAGAATTGCCTTCAATTTCCCATACCAAACAATTTCTATTGTGCAAACAATATAAGCAGGCTAGATAAGAAGAGAGGCCAAGACAGGAATGTTACTCTAAAGACAAGCACCTATTAGTCCAAAAGTCAAGCGATGAATGTCTTTATGAAGATGCTTTCCTTGATGAGTAAAAAAATCCACTAGTAGCATGATTTTAGCCCATGTTCATCTCTTTCCTCTTCTTTTGACCTGATGCTTCCAGAGGGATTTTGGGGCATTATTCTTGTTTAGAATTTGGACCACATCTACTATATCACATTTGTTTAAGTGGTGATTACACACAATTCAAACAATACTGAGTATGACAACTCATGTACATTCTTGACTACACAGATTTTTGTTTTCCGTTCTTGCAGCCTAACTACCATTTTTAACATGGTTTCCATGGGAAAGAATATCTAAATTTCCCAGTCAGTGACAAATAATTAAAACATAATCTACTTATAGAAATTTGGTTTGACTTTACTATTGTGCCTAAGGAATCTAAATTCATATGAAAATAATTTCATTACTTTTTATATGCACATTTGCTGTAAGACTCATACTTTATTGAGACTTGATCATAATCCTGGACTTTGAAATTGAAATCACCAAGGTTGAAAGGACAATTGCAAACAATATAGAAAAGTATTTTATTCTTACCAATAAAAAAGAGCTAAAAGATTTTATTTAAAATATGGCCAGTAATATAAAGTTTAATTGAAAAACTTAATTTTTTTCTGCTTCAATATACAAAAGTGAAAAAAATATGTAATAGTCAACAGGTTTACAGATCCAAATGATATAATATGTAGTTTACGTTACATTTGCAATGATAAGGTGTGTTCATAATATACTTAAAAAAATCTCTGTCACTCAGTCTAGCTATTGTACAGAAAATAAGATTCCCTTAATTATAAAGTTAAAACATTCCATTACATTTTATGCTAAGTCATTTTTCCTTTGAATCATTGTCTATTTTAATTTATTCTTTTAAAAAGAAGCCAAATTACTTAACTTGCATTTGCCATTAGAAGCTTTACTAATGTCAAGCTTGAAATTGATTTCCCAGCGTGATTTTTCTTTTCTAATAAATGATGGTCACTATCAAAGGAAAGTCTATCTAAGCAATCAATATTAAAAGTAAATTAAAATAGAATGAATAAATGTTTTGAACAGAGGGAAGATACTTATTTTTCACAAATATTTTACATATCCAAAAGCTATTATCCATCAGATAATAATAAAATATTGTGCATCAGATAAGAGGAAGGACTTTGGCAATCCTGTTCCATACTACGTGTCCTGCTAGATCTCTGCATACAGTAGGGAGACTGTATTTTAGTGAACAGATACACTGCCAGAAGAATAAACAAATCTCCCAGTCAATAGAATTATAATACATCAACTGCCTACAGATTCTTGTTTTAGACCTTTGGTGAAAAATAAACTACATATTAAATATAATTTCACACATTATTTATACCATAGAAGGAAAGGAAAATGAATATTCAAATAGATGATAATATAAATTCTTAATGGTATAAAGGAAACACTTTAAAGTCAAGGATTTCTAATTATTAAAATTTATTATCTGTGTATATATATATGTATATATATATACACATATATACATACTTATTCTCATACATAGATACACATACACCTTTATTTTTGAAACATCTTCCTATTTTGATTAAAAAAGTTCATGGGACAAAACTACATATAGCAAACAATGTTTGTTTTGATGGAGTTCTTCAAAAGGGTTAATAAACTTATTTGAATATGCAAATATTTATAGATATTTATCAAGTACTTTGGAAACCAAAAGCTCAATTCCATCACAATTATATAATACCACAACACATTTTCAACTGTATCAGGAGTAATATACCTACCCCTAGGCTTTTCCTGTTCAAATATTTTATTTCAAATTCTGACAAGTACAGAAACTACATCAAATACACAATCCTCCATAGGGGGAAAATAATTCTAAGGGGACCAGAACCTTTCTTAATCATATAAAATATATTTTAATTTGTATCTGAGCAGGCACCACATTTCAAAAAATACTTATCATGAAATACACTCACAGACACTAGCACTTGTATAAACCACTCCATAGAGTTATTTATCCAAACCACATACTGAAAAACCTTATTACAAAATCTATGATCTTTTTCTACTCTCCAAAGGACATTTCAAGATGCCACAACATCACAGTCCTACATCATCACTAATTCACCTCCAAACACTTGGCAGAGCAATGAGAATCACTAAATATTTCATTTAAATTCTGAAGAACATCACATCAAAAATATTTTTCAAAATTTAAATCTATATCCTGTAAAGATCACTAAGGAAAACAGATTCAAAAACTTATCTTCAAAAATATAAAACCTTTAAATGTTTTGCACTCTTCTAAAACCTCTTTCTCGCACACACAGTATCTACTACATCAAAGCAAAACCAATTTCAGAAAGATGGTTTTGAATTTGATACACCAACTGGCACCTAATTCTACTTCAATTTAACTGACTCAAAAATATAATGGTACACTTTGACAAAATCTTGGGGAAAGATTGCAACAAATTGCCTGAACCATCAAACCAAAGACTGATGTAATTTCATCTTAAGTGGAACTCATATCCAGTGTTGGAATGGTAGAACATGCTTGCACCTACCTTGGCCTTGTCCATTCCCCAGCTGACCCCAAAAGATCACAGTCATCATTAGAAGCATCTGAGTCCATGTCCACATTCTTCTAGTGACACGTCCTTGTCTTCTGGCCATTGCATTTTAAACTCTGCATATTGAGTACAGAGGGTGTGAAAAGGATAATAAATTACATTCTTAAAGAAATATATTGCCATTCAAATCTCATTTCTAATATGCTTTGTGCATTTATGAATTATCCTGCTTACAAGGACATACATTTAAAAACCACACCTCCCTTTGGGATTCACGATAATGATTAATATGAAAGCTCATTCATCTTTAACTTCATATTCTAAACAGTCATCTGAATGATATTTTTCAATATCCTTTTGCAAAATAGGCCATTAAATCTATGAATGCTTAAAAAGTATTACTAAATTACCTATTGGAGTTCAATCAGGCAAGAAATTGTGCTCAGACAATATTTTTAACTTGTTATTTAGGCAAGTTGATGCATTATAAACACCATGTCATTTCCATGTATATATACAAAGATGACTGTTCAATATTTATGTAAGATTAGCATAATATCTCATAAAATATTCTTAAGTTTTGAGTTAAATATGATTTTTGTTAAATTGGTAAATTTAGCCAAATAGACTCATCATACACACAAAACTAATATTGTGTAATTAAAATTACAGGTGAACATATAGAAATCACAAAACTCTCAAAATTATATCTATATAGTGTGTATATATGTGAATATATATGTGTGTGCATTGTGTGTGTGTTTGTGTGTGTGTGTGTGATCTCCCACAGGAATTCCTATATGTGCATCATGATACATTCAGGTATACATATTAGTTTGCCTTAATATGATAAAATACACTTGAATGTTCATTTTTATGTTGTCTTCATGCTGATATATGAAAACACTTAAATATCTACCAAAGAGATATTCTCTGCTCACAAGGATGATGATATACAGAAGCTAAGATTAATAAATATAAACAATTGTAGCAACATGAATAAGTATTTTTTTACAGAAATAGCACATTGTAAAATAGGCTCAGAGTTATACCTTTTATGAGTAAATATGTAAAATAGTTAAAACTACACATGTTATATATGTATAAACACATAATACATTATAGTGCAGAAAAGAATCTCAAGATTACAATTAAATAATTAAGAATTTTAAACCAGGGATAACTATTCCTAAATCCAAATTTGTTCAGTTGACAAAGTATAAAAGATAAGGAAAGTAAATTTGATGATTTCTAGAATAAATCCCTTGATTCAAAATGCTACTTAGTTGTGGAAAACTTGGAAGGGAATCAAGACAACTAGAAGTTGTCTTTTCTCCCTTTCTCCCACCTCAAGAAAGAGCAGGATTTAATTACTCACTTGGCATTACTTGATTTCAGATTCATACTATCAGACCTAAAGGTAAGTTCAAGAACCATCTAACTCAGTTTCCTTATTCTAAACAAGCAAACAGGCTGAGAAGGTTAAAATATTTCCAAGTTCATGTGTAATACTAAATGATGAAGACAATGATAACCTTAGTACTAATGTTTTCCTTAAAATATACTAGATTCAATTTAGTTTACTGTGTTAAATACCTCAATTTTTTGCCTCACTTAATTTTCAGAAATTCTAAGCACTTTCAAAGCACCATTTCACAACTGAGAAAAAGATGACTTAGAGAAAAGCTGCACAATTCACAATCACATGATATATCACAAACAGGGTGACATCAGAGTCTATGCTTTGAATAACTAATCACTACCCAGGAATTTAATTCTAGAATATCCTGTGGTAGTGAAGTACCATTTTAAAAAATAATACCAAAAAGGGCAAGGAACTCTCTTGAATATAGAACCAAGATATTTGATACAAAAATCAAATGTTCAAACTGAAAATTATTAGAACCCAAGGCAATTGAACTATTGCAATTAATTCTTAAAATCACCAATTCTTTCTGGAGTAAATTGTGTCTAGGGAAAATCCCCCAAACAAGCTAGTATCAATTTTATTGAAGAAAAGATGAATAATATTACAAAAGAGCAAATATGATGACTATTTGTTAAGTGAGCATGGAGTAAGACAAGAAGCTGTTGTGAAAGACCAACCCTGATGGTATACACATCTATCTGTGGATGTAAGTATGCAATCCTTCAACTACTGATTGTTAAATTCTTATTCCCTTCTAATTATTACTATATAGTGAGTTTTATCTGGTACCAAAATGTTAAAATTCACTCTTAGAGTTTAAATTGCTTTTTAATGAATTATTTTTATGCAATATTTCCTTAATTCCTGCTAACTTATAGTAGTCATTTTATAATGCATATGAGGCATAATTTTTACTCTTCTGTATAGAAATATATCTGAGCAACCTTAAAACACTCTTCAGAAAGGACTGACAAATAAAAAAACAGTTCCACTATCTATTTTAGTAGCAATTTTAAAGAACAGATGACTTTCAAAATGCATTTGTAATGAAAAGAAAATGTAGCCTTCCTTTCTGTTGATGCTTGCAGAAAACTAATATTTCATAAATGCCAGGTTACTATGATACATTATCTATATGCTGTCCTTCTCATTTTATAAACATGAAAATCAACTTTATAAATAACTTTGAAATTAACAACTGGGCTTATGCGATGTAAAAGTCAATGCATTTTTATTTTAATGAAGAAACAAAAATCTAAAAAGATTCATGCTTGATGAACCAGAAAATATAGTAACATTTAGTATGTACCAAAATATGCACAATTGATTTCTCCAATTTTTGAACACTTTGTATATCGAATTAAAGTAGATGAGAAATATCTATTGTATATACTTTTTATATACTTTTACTTGTACATATTACTCTTTAAAGACTGTAATAAATTCTAAAACATGAATAGTTAGGCTCATTATGCTTTTCTGTCAATAAAATAGATTTGCTATTCTGTCAGCAGAGAGGTAGTTTAGGCCTTCAAATTGGTAATGACTGTTTAAATACATCGTGATTCAATGATGTTCATCTTGTTCTTTCAAGTGTTTAAGTCACCAGGGGCAAAACTTAAGAATGTAGTGTATATTACTTCCTGTCTTTAATAATAGCAAATTCAGTTTGGTTATGCAAGAATTCTAGGGTAAACATCTGTATGGAATGTTTTAATGGAGTTCTATGATTCCATTTATAAAGCATCTATCTCCAGAGCATTGCTCTCTCAGATGGAGTCCAGTGTGGCCACCTGGTCAGAAAGATGGTTTTACATCTAGAGATACTAAATAGAAAGGATAGTCCTGACTTAAGTGTTGGTAGAACACCTATTATAAAAGCAAGTGGGAGATTTTTCCGCACAGAGCCAACCCCAAACCCCAGACCCAGCAGCGGACCCTGGCCTGCAGGGCTTCTGGGACCAAGGCAGGACAAAGAGAGGCTTTCCCCTAGCAGCCTGGCTCCCTAAGGCGGGGGCAGGCCCTGTCTTTAGCCAGCTTCTAGGAGCAGGCCCAGTGAGAGGATTTCCACACAGAACCAGCCCCAAGCCCTGGACCCAGTAGTGGGCTAGGGGCAGCTTTCCTCAGAAGCACTGCATTATCAAGTTCCTCCAAGACTTCAGGCTACTGAAGGCTGGGAGGTGATATACTGGAAATCTACAGGGACACTATAAGCCAATAAAGGAAATCTGCAATATCTCAGAGTCCCACTGATATCTGACCAATATGAGAAAACAAGGGAAGAAAATGTCCCAAACAAACCTAGATACTGTATCAATAAAACCCAATGCCAGCACAGCAGAAGAAATGTTAGAAAGAGAGTTCAGAACATACACAATTAAAACAATCGGGGAAGCAAACAAGAGATGAAAAAGCAAATGCAGGCATTGAAGGAAGAGATGAAAGAGCAAATGCAGGCATTAAATGATTGCACCAATCAACAGTTAAAAAAGCAAATACGGGAAGCAAGAGATCATTTCAATAAAGAGTTAGAGATACTGAAAAAAAAAAAATGAACAGAAATCCTTGAAACGAAGGAAACAATAAACCAAGTTAAAACTCCATAGAAAGCATAACCAATAGGATAGAACACCTGGGAGACAGAACCTCAGACATTGAAGAAAAAATATTTAATCTTGAAAACAAAATTGACCAAACAGAGAAGATGGTAAGAAATCATGAACAGAATCTACAACAATTATGGGATATCATGAAAAGACCAAATTTAAGAATTATTGGGATTGAGGAAGGCTTAGAGAAACAAACCAAAGGAATGAACAATCTATTCAATGAAATAATATCAGAAAATTTCCCAAATCTGAAGAATGAAATGGAAAACCAGGTACAAGAGGCTTATAGGATTCCAAATATACAAAATTACAACAGACCCACACCAAGGCAAATTATTATGAAAATATCTAACATACAAAATAAAGGCAGAATTTTAAAGGCTGCATGAGAAAAGAATCGAATTACATTCAGGAGGAAACCAATAAGAATATCAGCAGATTTTTCAATCCAGACCCTAAAAGCTAGAAGGGCCTGGAACAACATTTACCAAGACCTGAAAGAAAACAGATGCCAACCAAGAATCTTATACCCAGCAAAACTTACTTTCAGATTTGATGACGAAATAAAATCCTTCCATGATAAACAAAAGCTAAAAGAATTTACAAAAAGAAAGCCAGCATTACAGAACATACTCAGCAAAATATTCCATGAGGAAGAGATGAAAAACAACGATGCAAATCAGCAACGGGAGGAACTAGCCTAAAGGAATAGCCAAATAAAGGAGAAACCAAATCATGTCAAAAAACAAAAATGAGTCAAATGACTGGGAATACAAATCATATCACAATAATAACCCTGAATGTTAATGGCCTGAACTCATCAATCAAAAGACAGACTGGCAGATTGGATTAAAAAGAAAAATCCAACAATGTGCTGCCTGCAAGAGACTCATCTCATAGAAAGAGATACACACAGACTAAAGGTGAAAGGATGGGAAAAAACATACCATGCACACAGACACAGCAAAAAAGCTGGAGTATTCATCCTCATTTCAGATAATGTGGACTTCAAGCCAAAACTAGTCAGAAGGGATAAAGGAGGACATTACATACTGCTTAAGGGAAGCATAAATCAGTAAGACATAAATATAAATATCTATGCCCCAAACATTGGCTCATCCATGTACATCAAACAAATCCTTCTCAATTCCAGAAATCAAATAGACCACAACACAATAATACTAGGCGATTTTAACACACCTCTCTCACCACTGGATAGATTTTCCAAACAAAAATTGAATAAAGAAATCTTAGATCTCCATAACACAACCAACAATTTAGACTTATCAGACATATATAGAATATACCATCTAACAAAGAACAAATGCACTTTGTTCTCAGCAGCACATGGATCCTTCTCTAAAATAGACCATATTGTATGCCACAAAGCTACTGTCAGCAAATACAAGAAGATAAAGATAATACCTTATATTCTATTAGATCATAATAGATTGAAATTAGAAATAAATGACAGAATAAAAAACAGAAACTTCTCCAATACATGGAGATTAAATAATACACTAATATATGATGAATGGATAACAGAAGACATCAAGAGGGAAATAAAAAAATTCTTAGAAGTAAACGAGAACAAAGACACATCATATCAAAATCTCTGGGACACTATGAAAGCAGTACTTAGAGGAAGATTTATTTCATTGAGCGCATTCAACAAAAAGTAAAAATCAACAAATAAATGACTTAACACTGCAGTTCAAAGCCCTAGAAAAAGAAGAGCAGACCAATACCAAAAGTACTAGAAGACAGGAAATAGTTAAAATCAGAGCTGAAATCAATGAAATTGAAACAAAGAAATAATCAGAAAAATTAACAAAATAAAGAGTTGGTTCTTTGAAAAAATAAACAAAAATAATAAACCCTTAGCCACACTAACAAAGAAAGAGAGAGAAAACTCAAATTACTAAAATTTGGAATGAACAAGGAAATATAACTACAGACACAAGTGAAATACAAAATATAATTAGAAGCTATTTTGAAAATCTATACTCCAACAAAACAGAAAACCTCAAAGACATCAACAAGTTTCTAGAGACATATGAATTACCTAAACTGAACCAGGAGGACATACGCAACTTAAATAAATCATTTTCAAGCAATGAAATAGAAGAGATCATCAAAAGCCTAGCAACAAAGAAAAGTCCAGGACCAGATGCGTTCTCAGCCGAGTTCTACAAAACCTTTAAAGAAGAGCTCATTCCAATACTCCTCAAAGTATTCCATGAAATAGAAGAGGAGGGAACCCTCCCAAACTCATTCTATGAAGCCAATATCACCCTGATACCTAAACGAGACAGAGACACATTGAGGAAAGAAAATTTCAGACCAATATCCTTAATGAACATCAACACAAAAATTCTCAACAAAATTTTAGCAAATCACATACAAAAATATATTAAAAAGATAGTGCACCACGATCAAGTGGGTTTTATCCCAGGGATGCAAGGTTGGTTCAACATTCGGAAATCAATAAATGTCATTCACCATATCAACAGACTTAAAGTTAAGAATCACATGATTATTTCGATAGATGCAGAAAAAGCATTTGATAAAATACAGCATCCCTTCATGCTCAAAATACTAGAAAAAATTGGGATAGTGGGAACATTCCTTAACATTGTAAAGGCCATCTACGCTAAGCCCATGGCCAATCATTCTAAATGGTGAAAACCTGAAAGCATTCCCCCTAAAAACTGGAACAAGTCAGGGATGTCCTCTTTCACCACTTCTCTTCAACATGGTCCTTGAAACTCTAGCCAGAGCAATTAGACAAACCAAAGAAATTAAAGGGATACGAATAGGAAAAGAAGAACTCAAACTATCCCTGTTCGCTGATGACATGATTATATATTTAGAGGAACCTGGAAATTCCACCAGAAAACTTTTAGAACTCATAAGTGAATTCAGTAAAGTAGCAGGTTACAAGATCAATGCTCATAAATCCAATGTATTTTTATACATAAGTGATGA
This sequence comes from Sciurus carolinensis, assembly GCF_902686445.1. NCBI lineage: Eukaryota > Metazoa > Chordata > Mammalia > Rodentia > Sciuridae > Sciurus > Sciurus carolinensis. The sequence goes on from NC_062221.1 coordinate 112,680,817, forward strand.
ATCTTCAGAAAAAGAAGTTAGGAAAACTACCCCATTCAGAATAGCTTTGAAAAAAATAAAATACTTGGGAATCAATCTCACAAAAGAGGTGAAAGACCTCTACAATGAGAACTACAGAACACTAAAGAAAGAAATTAAGGAAAATCTTACAAGATGGAAAGATCTCCCATGTTCTTGGATAGGCAGAATTAATATTGTCAAAATGGCCATACTACCTAAAGTGCTATACAGATTCAATGCAATTCCAATTAAAATCCCAATGACGGACCTTACAGAAATAGAGCAAGCAATTATGAAATTCATCTGGAAGAATAAGAAACCCAGAATAGCTAAAGCAATCCTTAGCAGAAAGAGTGAAGCAGGGGGTATCGCAATACCAGATCTTCAACTCTACTACAAAGCAATAGTAACAAAAACGGCATGTTATTGGTACCAAAATAGACAGGTAGATCAATGGTACAGAATAGAGGACATGGACACAAACCCAAATAAATACAATTTTCTCATACTAGACAAAGGGGCCAAAAATATGCAATGGAGAAAAGATAGCCTCTTCAACAAATGGTGCTAGGGAAACTGGTAATCCATATGCAACAGAACGAAATTAAACCCCTATCTCTAACCCTGCACAAAACTCAACTCAAAATGGATCAAGGACCTCGGAATCAGACCAGAGACCCTGCATCTTATAGAAGAAAAAGTAGGTCCAAATCTTCAACTTGTTGGCTTAGGATCAGACTTCCTTAACAGGACTCCCATAGCACAAGAAATAAAAGCAAGAATCAACAACTGGGATAGATTCAAACTAAAAAGTTTTCTCTCAGCAAAGAAAACTCTCAGTAATGTGAAGAGAGAGCCTGCAGAGTGGGAGAAAATCTTTGCCACCCATACTTCAGATAGAGCACTAATTTCCAGAATCTATAAAGAACTCAAAAAACTCTACACCAAGAATACAAATAATCCAATCAACAATGGGCTAAGGAAATGAACAGACACTTCACAGAAGAAGATGTACAAGCAATCAACAGGTATATGAAAAAATGTTCAACTTCTCTAGTAATAAGAGAAATGCAAATCAAAACTACCCTAAGATTCCATCTCACCCCAATTAGAATCGTGATTATCAAGAACACAAGCAACAATAGGTGTTGGGGAGGATGTGGGGGAAAAAGGTACACTCATACATTGCTGTTGGGCTTGCAAATTAGTGCTGTCACTCTGGAAAGCAGTATGGAGATTCATCAGAAAGCCTGGAATGGAACCACCATTTGACCCAGCTATCCCACTCCTTGGCCTATACCCACAGGACTTAAAATCAGCGTACTACAGAGATACAGCCACATCAATGTTCATAGCTGCTCAATTCACAATAACCAGATTGTGGAACCAACCTAGATGTCCTTCAATTGATGAATGGATAAAGGAACTGTGGCATATATATATATAATGGAATATTACTCAGCCTTAAAGAATGATAAAATTATGGCATCTGCAGGCAAATGGATGAAATTGGAGAATATCATGCTAAGTGAGATAAGCCAATCTCAAAAAACCAAAGGAAGAATGATCTCGCTGATAAGCAGATGATGATGCATAATGGGGGGTGGGAGGGGTTAGTGTTAGGGTTAGTGTTAGGTTTAGGGTTAGGGTTAGGGAGGGGGGCAAGAATGGAGGAAGGAAGGACTGTATAGAGGGAAAAGAGGGGTCGGAGGGGTGGGGGGAAAGGAAAAAATAAAAAAATAAATAAAAGCAAGTGGAAACTTCCAGTTAGTAGAAAAACTTCAAATCCAGACCACCTCCAGGTTGTACCTGCAGTCAGTTTCAAAATCTCTTCTGTCCACTCCAAATTGTTCTACTTCTCCCAGACCATCTAAATAATTTCATTCCCAGTGAGCAATCTTGACTAGTGAGCTTAGGTATAGTATGTAGGGAGAAAGTTGGTTCTCAGAGTTTGTTTCTATACCAGATTAGCAATGCTACTTCATTGTCATCTAAAAAGGGTTGCTATACTCAGCTTCCAGCATCAGTTTGTACAGTAACTTCTTTCAAGAAGTTCTGCCCTGTAGCAGTTTCCTTCTAAGTTCTTCTCTTGGCAACAGGCCTCTTAATTGAAGTGCTTCTTCAGTGAGAGCGAGGCTGTGCCAATGAGCCTCCAGGTTGATGTTCCTTTTGCTCAATTTCTCCATTATAAAGCAACCTCTCTGATCATCCTTTTAAAACTAGAGACTTAAGTATCAGATGAGATCAGGAAGTGACCATAGCGCACAGGTCATCAATTCCTCTTTTCAGCATATTAGGAACACAATGTAAGCCAGAAAAACAGTAGAGCCCATTATAGTTCTCAAGTTCCAGTTATTAACATTGATTTTTTTCAATGGGAAATTTTCATTAGAAGTCATCACGTGACTTACATTCAGTAATAACTTAGATTAAGATATATACTAGAGCCTTACTTTAATATTTCCTTAAGACTAGGTGCCATTTAGTCATTTTTAAAGTGAATCTTTTTGACATTGATAAATTCTCATAGACTGAGCTTATCTCAGTTCAAACTATATATACACTTTCATACTGATGGCCAAAGTCCAATATAAGCCAAATTAATATAACAACATATAAAAATTGCAGGTATAGATAGGTACCTGGCTATATTTTTACTTTTTTTTAATAAGAGTTCAAATATAATACTCTAAGACACTATGCTTTAGAATCAAGAAACCAGGCAATTACAGGAAGCTTAGATACTGAACCCATTTAACTTTTTGACAAATTTCTTTAAAATTCAATCTCTACATTTTTGAAATAAAAATTCTGAATTCTTGCAATTTTAAAGTATTAAAATTGTATTATATCATTAATTCCAGAAAATCTGATAAATCACTTAACAATTTGCAGTATTAATAACCAGACATCTTGAAATGTACCATAACATGCACTCTGTCTTCCAAAGTATGGTGCATAAACGTTGTTTCAGAGTAATTCAGTATGTCTGGTAAAATGCAAGACCTGTACATTCAGTCTGTCCTGAGGACAAGCTAAATGAGAACCTCTGAAGGTGAGGCCTTAGAAAACGCAGTAATAAATCATCCAGGTGATCATTTTTCATTCTGAAGTTAGGAATAACTGGATTATAAAATTGTACTTACTTGAAAATTACAGATACATAGATTTCATATAAACCTACAGTTTCATCATCTTAATGAAAGGAAGTTCTTATTCAGTGAGACTTTTCAGCAGAAAAAAAAATTAGTGACAAGTTAGATCTGGATAATTTTAAAGAATATGACTAAAAGAACTCAAAGCTACAGTTTTAGCAATAATCACCCTAAAAATTTAGAGCCATGGGAGCCATAGGGGCTTCAAGTCTTTCCAGAGAAGAGGGCAAATTTCCTCCTATACATAGGAACTTCTGAATTCACTTAACACCATCCCTGCCTACCCTGATGCTGTATCAAGCAGGCTTAAAGTTGAGCTATTCCCAGATGAGATTATCTGTTCCATATCTCCTTTATTAAGATAGGATAAGGAAACTTTGAGCCTTGGAAATGGCATGAAGTGCACAGAACGGGACTTTAATAGATCTTACGGTATATATTTGATTAATTCACTCAACAAATATGTGACAGATATTGCATCTAGTTTGCTGTAGTGATGAACAAGAAGCCAGACAGGGCCCCTGCACACCTGGGGTTTTCACTCTAGAGAGGGTGACAACAGCAGAAATGCAATTTAAGAGAGAAATTATTACAAAATATGTTCACGTGCCAAGTTGATCAAGGGAGTGAACAGACAAGAGTTTTGGGGGAATATTAAATAGATGATTTTAGTTTGGATTATACAGAACTTATTCATGTTACATAACTGTGTATTTCAAAGAAAGTGATAAATCTAATATATTTGGAATCATTTTTAATATGATTATTGAATTGGACGGCTTTAGCATGTGCAAAAAAGACACAAAAATGACTTAAAATCTTCTTAGATACCAGAATGGTTGGTGGTACACCTTACTGATGGTGTATGGAAAAATAGGGAACATTATATGAGTTATCCAAATGCTGTTTCCAAATAAACAAGGGATTCTCAAAGAGAAGGTCTGAACCAGAATTTCAAACTGAAAATCATTAACTATTTTATAAAACTAATATTTAGTTCTATTGGGTAAACATCAAAGGGTGGTATAGCTCTATCATATAGTAGTTATGGTTTCAGTTTTTGGAGGAAGCTCCATATTGATTTACATAGTGCTGTACTCTGGAAGTTTTAATGAGGAAAAAAAAACCACTACCTCATCCTCTGGTGTGAGGTATGTGGAAGATAAGGGGGAAAAAAATGTCTTGTTTTAAGAAGGTGAGAAGGAAAGTTGTCCTTTGACATCAACCAAGTTTTACTTGAAGGTAACTAAAAAGGCAATGTAGAACATAGCAACAGTCATTTCTGACAGTTTCTTATAAGCTTAGTAAGTTAAAAAAATAATCGAGTTATAACACAAAGTTATATAATCCAATAGCATAGAATCTCCTTTCAAAATTGCCCAAATCATGTAACTCCTGAACATTCTGAACTTCTTTTCATACTATAAAATTTACTCCATCTTGTTCAGTGAGCAAAGTTCACTAAACACACACACACATGTATTTTATCCAGCTGAAGTTCTCACTTTGAAAGTACATTGAAAGTAAACAAGATATTCCATATTCTTCAAGAATGGATATTCTGAAGAATTGTAACATGTCTTTTTTAGAAAATAAGTGAATTTCATTATAATAAGAGCTCAACTCTACAGCTCAGCTGAGCATCATTTGCCAGGGGCAAGGTGTAAGTAACCCAGAGTTGCTGAATCAAACCAAGTGAAAGTAATCTGCAGTGAGGCTACACTTTTGCTTGCCTGGCCAAGATAAAGCATCTGAATAGGAGTTCACTGACTCAAATTTTGTGGAAATTATGTAGATACTTATTAAAGTGAAAGATTTAGGGAGAAACGTGGGCATAATATCTGCAGAGTAGATAAGTGTACACTTGCTTTTACAAACTAGCTTGCATTTTTGAATTGCTGGTTTTTTCTACAGAGCTAACTTAAAAGGAAAAAAAATGAAAAATTTAAAAAGCTATTAAAACATACATACAAGAGCATATTTGCCTTTGCCACAGATCTTCAGTCATTGCCCTATCTTCTTCCATCTATATATTCCAAACAAGATAAACAAATGCATTTTCCTTTGGGAAAATCCACAATGAAAGGAAAAACTAAAATGTGTTAAATTAAAACAGAATGTGATTTGCTTTCCTTTCCATATTTCTAGGTGCTCCTAGTTTTGAGGTCTGAGTGATCAATCTCTGCTATATGTAGGCACCACGGCTTTGGGTAAATTGCATAAGAAGCTTTTTACATCTAAGTATGGAAAAGTGAACAGGATGATAAATAGGCTTTGTTTGACTCTGTATCCATGTGCAACATATATTCTGTGCTATCTGCTAGTGTTAGCTTGTGATTACACATGATACTATGTAGAAGAAATAGCTTAATGAGAAATGGTCTTAAAGAAACCTAGACATGCTGGTTGACTCCGTTAATAATTAGGTGAATGACCTTGCAATAATTATTTAAACTCTCAAAGATTCTCCTCAACAGGAAATTGAAGGGGATAGATCCTACCCCCAGATTCTATGGTTTGTTTTTTGTTGTTGTTATTGTTGTTTGTTTTGTTTGGTTTGGTACTACGGATTGAACTCAGTGGTACTTGATCATAGCCACATCTCCAGCCCCATTTTGTATTTTATTTAGAGACAGGGTCTCACTGAGTTGCTTAGCACTTTGCTTTTGCTGAGGCTGGCTTTGAACTCCCAACCCTCCTGCCTCAGCCCCCAAGCCACTGGGATTATGAGCATGAACCACCATGTCTTTCTATGTGTTGATTTTTAACTTGCTTAACTGTAAACTTAAAATACTATTCCATGAGACTTCTAACTTCTTTTTCAAACTCAAATGGAGAGAAATAGACTTCCAATTTAGTAGGAAATAACTGAACTAAATAAATGTATGTATAATTCATAATTTTATAAGTTATATCCAAGTAGTGCTACTTTTTCACCATAAAACTCTTTAAATGACAGAGGTAAGGACTGAGAGAGGGAATGATCACCCTATTGCCTATCTTCCAGCTCCTTTGGTGTCCTAAGTGTTATTCACAATCAAAAGTTAGAAGATTGCCAAAAGAGAAATTAGACTGATTTCTCAATTAAAGTGTTAAGTTTAAAATTTTCATTTCTGGTGTAAGGACTGGGATTCTGGAAATAGATTCCAAATGAGTTACAGGAATTGCATGACCATTTGAAGTTGTTGTATGATATCTGTGAAATTTAAATGATCTTCATTTTAAAAAAATCTTTTTACTATTAGGGCTAAGTACAATGAATCACATTAGTGAACTTTTAAATTATTTAAAATGTTTAATAGAGATTTTAAATCATAACCTATGACTTATTGAAATTTTTTGCTGAATTCAACTTGCTGCCAAGATTCAATCAGATTAAACCTCTGAAAGATTATTCCTTATTAACACTGTAAGAATTTATAAACCGGTCAAAGCTAGAAGATATGCTTTTAGTGAAAAGTACTGGAAAACATGAATTTAACTTAACAGTTATTTAGAGACTTTTGTTTTGTTTTGTTTTGTTTTTACAAAGAAGTTGTGAGAAATTAGGGAACTTAAAAATAAAACAAACTTTTAAAGTTTCCGATATTGTGAATCTGATGAGATCAATCATAAATGCCAGAAAATAAAATAATGTAGTCATAAAAATATGGAAGGTGATATTTGTCATGCAGCTGTAAAATTAATTTCAACCAGATCCTTTCCATATTTCAGGGAAATTTTGTGAATTTCATTCCCTTTCTAGAAAAACCTCTCTTCCTTATGAACATCAGGCTCCCTACATACCTAATGATCAGCCTATTTGACAGATTTGTTCTGTATGCCTATGTGTAGTTTACAGAAGATAAAGAAACCAAACTCAAATGTGCACACATTTGAAAGCTTTCATCAAAAGAAGCAGTTTTATTTTATGAAAACATACTAATTTAATTTTCAGACCTATGATAAAAGTTAGAGAGTTGGAGTGAATTCAACCTTTTTATAAGCTCATTTGATTTTGATCTTATGGCTCAGGAAACTGTCCGCTATCGCCAAGTTTTCCACTCTATTCCTCCCCAGCAGCTTCTGTTACTGCTGTGCATGTTTCATCTGATTCCACTAATAAACTGTTTGCATCTTAACAATGTTTTGTGTATAAATTGTTGGTAAATGTATGACTTGAATGGATATTAGAAATTGGATTAGACATAGGTATCCTGGACTGGGATTGTAACTCAGTGGTAGAGCACTTGCTCAGCATGCCCAAAGCCCTAGGTTTGATCCCTAGGACTGCTAGGTAAATAAGTGCATATCACATTGCCCACATTTTGGTCTTTAATTCAAATAAATAAATCTAATCTTTCAACCCCAACCTTCATTAAATGTATTGATCAAAGTGTTCCCAGATCAGGTACACTCAAACTCATATAGCAATGACTTTATAATCGCAGAAAGATTATAGTAGACTGAACACAATTTTGAGGCTTCATCCAAGCTCATGTAATCAGAGAACACTTTTTTGAATTTATTAACTCTCAAAAGATATTTCCTTTTAAACATTCATTGTGTAATCATTTTTCATAAAATAAATCAAAGAAATACAGATTTCTTTATTGTTGTAATTGACTCTTTAAAAGTCACTCCTCAATTATTTCCTAGAACAGCAAATTTAGTTCTATACACTATAGGAAGAAAACTCAAAACCAGAACAACAACAAACAATAGTGTCAGTGTGTGGTAGTTTCAAACTAGTACAATAACAAATTAGTACAAACTCTGATTTAAAACAATCTCTTTTCTAATGGTTCTGGGTTCTGGAGGTTTGAAGTCCAGAACAGATCTTATTGGGCTAAAATAAAATTATTAACATGTCTGTCTGTTTTGCTTTGCTTTTCCTGGAAGCTTCAGAGAATAATTCTTTTGTTTGTACAAGCTTCTAGAGGCCTAGTGTATTACTAGGTTATTGACCCCCGCCTTTAACTGTGAAGTACATCACCCAGTCTGTTTCCATCATAACTACCTTCCTTTAACTCTCCCTTGAACTATCTCTTTTAAGGTCATTTGTGATTACAGTGAACCCACCTAGAAAATTCAGGATCATCTCTCCATTCTAAAGTCAGGTAACTAGCAGACTTAATTCCACCTGCATCCCTAATGTCCCTATGACATGTAACATAATATATCCACAGGTTCTGGATATTAGGATGTGGACATTTTTGAAGGGTACTTATTCTACTGATACACTCAGTGATCAGAGTTAAAATTATATACAATGCAGTGCTATCTATGGCAATTAAATAGCATATTTACAAAGATTTCTTTCAAAACTATTTTGAATTAGCCACTGGACTGGGATTTCATTTTTGTATATTCTATAAAAATTTATGTCCTTGATGTTAACTCATTACCTCATTACACAGAAATAGTTGTTTTTTTTATTTTCAATTTTTTTTAAATTTGGTACTGGGGATTGACCCTAAAGGCACTTAAACACTGAGCCACATCCCCAGCACTTAAAAAAAAAATATATATATATATGTATGTTTTATATATATATATATTTTAAATATATATATATATTTTTTTATATATATAAAATTTAGAGATAGGGTCTCACTCAGTTACTTAGCGCCTCCCTAAATTGCTGAATCTGGCTTTAAACTCTCAATCCTCCTGCCTCAGCCTCCCAAGTCACTGGGATTACAGGCATGCACCAGTGTGCCCAAACACAATCTTTTTAAAATAAAAAATGAATATTCCAAGTCTACTTGAATAGAAAAGGAACTATAGTTGTTATGTCTCAAAAGTCCCAATTTCTGCACATTACAGCCCTGGCAATGTGCACGAGTCAAACTCCTTGCTGCCAGTGTGCTTGCTCTTCCCCCCATGCTTAGTAATGATCTTTACTCTCATCCCTGCTTACATGTTCTATTTTTAAAAGCTTACCTTCATTCTTCTCCTCAGTCTCCTCTCATTTTCCTCCTTCCTACTGAATTTCATGTGTTATGTATGTTCTCCTTTACAACAATTTTGTCTCCTGCACACAGATCCCAGCCTCTGCCCACACCTGATACAAGACTTCTCTGCAGGATTTATGTTGGTATGCAATGGTAGCATCATTTGCTCAGGCAGTGTGCCCAGACACAATCAACTTCTAGTTCTAACTTGAACTTCACAATGAAGCAAAGTCCCCTTTTGAGGGAATAGGAAGAGGCCTGCCCCTAAGAATCTGTATAATGCACAGAGAGAGACACATTTCGAAACATAATTGACTTTTATGTGTGGAAACCAGATGCACTGCATGCCCATGTGTGCTGAGGAAAGCAAGTTCATCTCATATATCACAACAAGCATCTGTTCTACTAAACTTAGTGGCAACAAAACACTTAAGGAAATAAAAGCTCTCCCAATAAAAAGATGCATCAACAAGCTTTCTTTTCAAAACCTCTTTCTCAACAAGTTAAGCCCAGAGTAGAAACTACTAAGAACCAAAATCATTCTTGAAATATAGTTTGTGATAAGACATCTAGGCCCCCTCCCTGAATAAAATTCAGGGAAAGTGATATGTGTGCTTACATTGAAAGGCTGTTTTCAACAGCAAAGGCTGTGCTCAGAGGTTTGAGTCTACTTTTGAAAATGAAAAAATTGAAAAGACTGATGGAAAACAGATTACTCATATTAAAACACTTCTTTGTTATGCTCCTCCTACCTACTATATTAACAGGAAAAATGACAAAACAGGGTATTTTCCCCCAATATGGATATGTGTTTATTTAAAAATAATGCATGTTTAAAAATTTTTAAAGTCTCAATTTACATGATAATCTTTCAGACAAGAACCACTGTTACAGAAAAATCACAGGTTTTATATGTATTTATAATGAATAAAAACATTAATATCCCCATAACAATTTTTTTTTTTTACATTTTGCTTAACAATAAATATTCTAATACATTTATTAGTGCTTATGAATTTCTTAATGCTTCCTGGCAATGAACTTTGTTCTTCTGTTAATTAAACTACTAATCTTGTCTTACTGATTTGTTGAATCTATTCATGTCAAATATGTCAAATGAATTATGAATAATTTTTCCTGAATTTTACATTGACTTTTTATACTGACCCAGGGTACCTTTTCAAATATAATAGTTTTATATTTTAAAAGTTTCAATCCATAAATGTTTTCCTTAATTGTCTTTGACTAAGAATGTTTAGAAAAGTTATTTTCACCCCAATATTGCAAATTAATATTTGCCATAATTTTCTTTATATTTTGAAGTACCCAATACCTACTCTAGAATAGTTACAAATAATGCATTTTCATTGTACTACTACAAAACAGGTAATTATATGAGTACCATTTTGTGAATCATTAATCATCCACTGATTTGAAAGACTATCATATATGATTAAAAATGCATTGAGATTATATAATACAAAATTATTTAATTATGAAAGTATGAAAATTCAAGTTTGACAATCAGCTCTACTTCTCTCCTACTATCCCTTTTAAAGGTGAATTGAGATATTGCTTCCACATGGCTTGTGTGTGTAAATATAACATGATCTCCTTGAAGCAAGGCGTATACAGAAACTTTAAGGCACTGAACTATATTCTAGATTGATTGATTTATCTTACTTCTTTACTTTTGAGGGTAGGGACCAAGTTTTGTGTACAGTTACATTTCTACAACTTAACATCATGTCAAGAACTAAGTGAAATAATGTCTGCTCAATGATTAATGCAATTGCTATCTGATTGACAGTTGCAGTGGTGCTACTACATTCTGATTAGTTTTGAGTGTATTTTCTGTTAAGGAGTAAGGATGCATACACATGAATCCTTTAAAGAGAAGTTGCTTTGAAAATATTAAGAAGAATTTAAAGATAATTGTTGATTCTAGAAGTCTAGTCACAATGAAAAAATAAAAATAAAAACCCATACGTATGAAGCTAGAAGAGCCACAATATGTGATATCAAATTACCAAAAGAAAACTACTCTATTTTCTTCACTGCTGCTCAAGTGAGAAAGATATAAAAATGAAAATACATAATGTGTGTATATATCACACGCACTGTAATTTCATGATGTATGTACGTATACAAATGAGAGAATATACGGTAAATAATATGCCACCTGTTTTGTATTTATAACATGTATATATAGACAACAAATAGGATTACTTTGCATAGTAATTTCATTTACATCTACTTCTTCAACCAAAAACTGAAGATAATCTAAATAAAAATTATTCATTTGGAAGTGTTTTTAACCAGTATCTCCCTTTTTGTCATAATTTTTATGGTTTTCTATAATACCACTTCATGACTATTTTTGCCACAATTTATATGTGTTTGAAATCATCATCTTAAAAATTCCGAGATTTATTGTGTGATTTTGTGTGCCCAAACACAGACTTGACAAAGGGAAGTCAGCTATAAATATATGTATGAACATATCATAAATTAGCAAAGCCTCTGAGTAAAATTATCTGTACATTTTTTTCGGTTAATGAAAGCAATATTGTATATTTCTTGGTAGCAAAACTATTTTATTTTAATAAGTACCACTGAAACTGTCACATTGGTATCATGCATTCATTATTTAATTTCTTACCACTGTAAATAACTGATTTCCAAAACAAAAATAAATAAATTTGATTTTCCAAGGAAATGTTTTTCAATGGACATATAATTTTAAGTTGTCAGTATTTTAGCAGGTGAAAAAAGATGAAAACTGAAGTTCCCAAGGTCAGTGAGTGACAATAATGATGCTGTATTCTGTTCATCAATCACCATTACCAGGAGTCTTTGATATTTATATTGCCAAAATATTTCACATGCTACCTTAATGTTGATTAATTGCCACAGTACTGAGAATGAAATGAGACTTTGTAGAACAAGTCACCTTCAAAAGCATTTTCAAAATTTACCATCTCTACATCTGTAAATACTGATCTTGTCAATATTACCTCTTCAAATTTTTATTTTATTTCACTAAGATTCAGCAGAGTTTTAGTGAACAATTTTCAGATTTGCCTCATACAGTATGTGAAATGATGAGATTATAAGTGAAATCCACAACAAATCTGAAAATATAAATTTTCTAAAAATGGCAACAAAAGGTGGTCTTGCAGTGTCATCTTCTTCTCTATAGAGCACTACCAAATCTCTTTTCCTGGCTCAATGGTATATGTCATCTATTTAAATCAAGTCCTATACAAGTCCCACTTAGCATAAGCCCTCTTGCTTTGCCTTCCAGTCGGAAGGCAGTTCAAAACCATCTCTATGTAGGAGTTAGAGCCATCACTGAGAAGTACACACTTATTGCAATATTGAAAATTCTCATCTTGCAATTTAGAATTTATAATACTGAAAACCTACATCCAATTTTTTAAAAATTTTCAGAACACTATAAGCTCTATTAAATAAATTATGCTAGAATTAGATAACTCCTCATTGCAACATATCTCATCACGTATTCTCATTTTTTCACACAACAGCATTACATTTTATTAATTATTCTAAATTATCAACATTTCTGATCTCTCGGCTCTTCTGGTTCTATAGAATTCTTGTGTTTTCAAATGAGTTAGAGTTTACTTGAGAAAAAAGACTTGACTCCTCAGGTCTTTCTGACTGCTGAGAAAAGCCATTCTTTCCTTCCACAATAAAAACATCTAGTAAATCTTATGATCAACTGAGAAAAAAGGGCTCAATTAATAATGAAACAACATCACTTACCATCCTCAAATTTAGAGCTATGGATAATAAGCTTCCACTGAGACAGTTGGTTGCACGAGCAATAAGAACACGATAACCAGCAGCCTTATACCCACACCAAGACATGTCCGCATACACTTGCTTCCGCAGCCAAGGTAGCACCATATGTCCTCAGTGACGTGGGTGGGCAAGAGTAACAGTTGGCCTGCTGAAGGGGGCCATATGTACAGGCAGCCTATCACACGATCCTTCTTAAGGTTTCTGAAAACTCAACTGAAGTGCTTATTCTGAGGAACAGCATGGCCGGAGGAGAAGATGATCCTTCAATGTAGAAAAAGACCATTGCTTGTACAATTATGCTATCTCTGGACCTGAGAGCCAAATAAGTGTGTATAGTATGCTCTCTCTAATTAAGCATTACTTAAATATCAACAAAGTTCCTTAGTCCAAGCTCACCTTCCTTCACTAAATCTTTTTGCATTCGTATGCCAAAGGATTAGTCTCTTAATAAAAATGACCACTGATAATCACCCTTGTTTAATTTCATGGTACAACACTTTTATTTTTAGCTTGATATTCATAAAAAATACTGTTTCTTTGACATTAAAAATATTAAAAGAAATGAAAAGCACTTAAAACCTTAGTGTATTAAGTTAGAATTTCTGGAAAGGAGATGGTAATTAGACAAAAACTATTACTTATTACCTTACTGTTGTAAGGTAAAAGAAAACCAGATTTTCCTGTGATTTTAATAGATTTGTATCACAACAAAGATTTCTTGTGAAATTTGTATAATTTAATTCAGCTATTGTGCTGATTATAAAATTTATTGTTTTAAGGTCAATAGCAATACTGTGATCAGATAAGATAATTTACTTTACTCTTAATGGCTTCTTTTTGACAAATGAGGGAGCTTTTAGGAAGGACACTGCACTCTGCACAACAACCAGTAAAGCATGTCACATCCATTTACAACATAATTTTAAGAAAAAATGAAGGACAAACTTGTGAGGCAGCAAGAATTCATTTGCATTAAATTAATTTGAGCAGGGCATTTCAAGTTCTCTTTGGTAGCAATGGCTTAAGAGAAAATGAATCCATCTTACATAATAGTCCTCTTTGAGGTTCAGAAAAATTTGAAAATCTGACCTGACCATCATTAAATTTAAGTCTACAAATAGTATATCAACTTGAGGTAAAATTTACACAATGTAAATTTGTGAAATACACCAATTTTTATGAAGCCAATATCCAGCACTCCACTGAGAAATATATTCTGCAAAGTTTAAAAGGAGATTCCTTCTGTGGTTTCTGTATAGATTAGGCTACCTAAACAAGAGCAACCAAAGATTATACTCTATGTTAATTTAAAAATATGTAATTTAGGTGTCTGCCTTGATAAATAATTGCTTTCATTAATAAATTTTACTCTAGAACTAAAGTTACCTTTACTTATATTGTACTAAAAGTAATTTTAATAAATTTAAGGGTATTTAATTGATCATCAGCTATTTCCAAAACTCTTCCATCAATACCTTCTAAGGGATCGAAAAACCCTGTTATTCTCAAACACTTTGAGAAATAAGCAATTTCAAGATTTTAAGGCAGAAAAAAAATTATCACCATTTGGGGGCTAAAAATATGACCCCCAAAGAAGTTCTCATTCTAAATTCCATACTCTGTCAATTTGTTGCCTTCCATAGTCTAAGGTGCTTTTCAAAAGTGGATAAGGATCTTGAGTTGGGTGACTCTCCTGGGTTATTCTGGTGAATCTAATGTAATCATAAGAGTTACTAAAAAGGAAACAGAGAAGGATTCAAAGCTAAAGAAAAAGGCAATAGAGACACACAGAAATCAGAGCAATTACCTGTGAAAACATAGGAAGGGGTCAAAAGCTAGCATACCTGTACCACTAGGTGCAGAAAAGGCCTTAAAAATGGATTTTCCTCTCAGTGCCTCAGAAAGAAAACAACCCTACAGACAACCTCAGGTTTAGCCCAACAAAGTGACTTTAAAATTCCTGATCTTTAAGACCATAAACCTTTTGTTGCAAGTAATTAAATTTATTATAATTTGTTACATCAGCAGTGAAAAACTAATACAACTCTATAACAGGAAAAAACTGCAAGTTACAAATTTCACAAATCCCAGAAGAAAATGGAATTTGAAACTCAATAACAAGATTTATCCTGGTAAGGATATTACATATTACTTATTTGCCCTTGAGCGGTCATTATCATCCAACTGATATGAATACATGAATATGTATAATTTAGAGATGAAGATTTTTTTGATTCACCCTACATATACTCCCATGTGGTTGCCTTTGAGCAACCATGTATCTGATGGAGCTAGTATCTCCACATGAGAATCTTTGCTTGTTGGGCAGAAAAGTTACCCCTGAAATTAGATCCTGTTAAGCCAGACAATACTTAAAAGATTCAAATATTACTTTTTAAGAAGATCACTAGCAGTGACTTTGTGATGTTATCTCCAGTCAACAAGGTTAAAGACTTTTCAAGGCAATATTTTAAAATGTGTCCAGTTTTTCCTCTTGTTAAAAATAAATCAAAGTACATTACTATATGTAAGTAGATGAAGTCCACACATGAATTATGGTACCACAAATAGAAAACAACAAAGACAGAAGAATTTCACCTCATGCTGATAGAACTACAGTACCAAACTATTAAAAGTGGGAAGAAGTGAGTGCTTTGTGGCATAAATATTTTCCTTTCCTTATTAAAACCTGTCCTGTAATCAATTATGCTTCTCTCCCCCTTAAGCATGATAAAAACAAAAATATTATACTTTTCTCTAGTCTAATGGTTACAGAACATCAGAAGAGCTGTAGTAGAGGCAATTTTTTTATGCAAGACTGATATTAAACTTGAAGAGGGAAATAGTATGTAGAATATCTCCTCATTAGCCTGTTATTCCCAAGTGTTCAATCCTGTGAGTATTTCAATGAAGTTGACACAGTACATTAAAATAGGTTGAAAATCATAATCCAGAGCTTAATAATTTATTATCAATGATATAAACATTCTTATTGCTTTTAATTTACCTATTAACTTTTGCAAAGGAGTAGATAGCTAAAAACATATTTCAGAGTTTTCCACAACTGGAATTTTTGGTGCTCAATTTAAATTTTTTAGCTGTTCCATAAATGGGATGATGGGCCATAATTGGGTAGTATGGGGGAGGGCAAGAAAAATATTTACTGAATGTCCACTATGTCCTGATCTCCTTGAGAGACATGATTTGGTCTAATCATCTTAATGTGTTAACAGTCATTACTCTTCTATTTTCAGTTTATAGAGAACTAAGACTACATAAAGGGATCTTGATCAATTTCACACAGCTAATAAAATGCAGAAATAGGGTGATTACAATAGTAATAAAAATAGCAGTCCTAACCCTAGTGTGCCTGGCAGTAATCTAAGAAGTAAATCATGAAGAAAAAACCTATAAGTTAGATACAATTATTCTCCTGATTTTAGAGAGAAAAAGTAGAGATGAGGA
This sequence comes from Sciurus carolinensis, assembly GCF_902686445.1. Classification (NCBI taxonomy): domain Eukaryota; kingdom Metazoa; phylum Chordata; class Mammalia; order Rodentia; family Sciuridae; genus Sciurus; species Sciurus carolinensis. Next base: position 112,697,201 of record NC_062221.1, read on the forward strand.
AATGCTGCATCATTTTTCTCAAAGTCACACAGCCAGCAAAAGACCATGGACTCTCAGGTCTGTGAGACATTTAATCACCCCAAGAATGCCAACACATTATTTACAGGACTAGCTGAAATAATTCTTTTTAAAACCTAAGGGAGCATCTGATACCCAATAAGTGTACTATAATTTATCTATATTCTTATTCAGTTGGAGAATTACTGAACTTCACTTCTCTTCCAATTTCACAGCTCATTTTTATTGCAGTTCAAGAAAAATAAAGTTCAACATATGTATCCATTTTTGTTGCAAACATTGGAGCTCCAGTAAGGCATTATTCATCACATTAAACTGCTATCTTTGTTTACAATGAAGAAATTTTTTCACTCAGTAAAAACGAATTCAATTGTTCATTTCTATACCTATAGTAAGCTTATAAATATATATTCATATAAAATCACCATTTTAAAACTTCTCTAAAGTTTAAATATTACTTAACTTTTAACTCATGTTATTTTGAGCAATGAAGTAAGTGGGGGCACTTTAAGAAAGTCTAAAATCTAATTTTATACTTTCTCTAATTTTCATCTAAGAAAACATGGCTCAATGGGCATCATACATGTGAAAGAAAGAATTCACTTTTCTCAACGGATGTCTGTGATACATCCTTACCACTGAGTTGCTCAAAATATCTCAGTCTTCTCTCACTACTTTCATGAAGTTGGGTCAGACAATGTCAAAGGTAAGCAGTGATTCTTCCCAAAATTTTTCTTGGGCCAACAGAACTGTAACAACTTGTGTACAAGATTGTCCAGAAATCCTAGCAATGTTCTTGATTTTCTGAAGCAGGTCTGAACAAGTAATGGGAATTTGTGAAAGAAAAAACAAACTGCTCAGTTTTTGTGCCCCTTATTTGGGATAACTCTGGTGCATATTCTACAGTGTCACCCATAATTCTGTGACATAATTGATTCTCAGTTACTAATCTTATTTCCGACTGCCTATATAGCATAAAGAATACTCAAATTTGATCAGTTATTTTACTTCAATATATATGCAAATCTCTCTTGCTATGTTTAGAGATAAATATTTCTAGATAAAGATGTACAACAGGCCCTTCCCTTTCCTGAAAGATAAAATGGTATCTCCCCTTCTAATCCTCTTCTTTCCTTTCCCCCTAGCTTGGCTAAACTCTATCTGAAAGAATTACAAAGGAACAGAAATAAGGCTTTGCTTGGCACTCTCAAGAGGATCACTTCTCTCAGAAATGTTGAAATGATGGTATCAAACACCTTGTTTGAGGTATTTTACAGGATCCGAGAGAAAATGTTAAGATTCCAGAAAATTATTTTAAGTTACCTTTTAATGTCAGGACCTAAAAGGTCATATGGCCAAGAGCCACAGAACTAATTATCCTGACTCATTTGAGAATACCTGAGCTACGAGTGAACACAGAGTCCTCAAATCAAATGCAAAATTACAGACCATGTGCTTGGTACTCAAATACAACTATAAATTTTATGTACATAATGTGAAAAATAATTTCAGAGTATTTATAAATTCCCTGTCTCATATTTATTACTCTTGTTTTCTTGTACTCCTAAAACCTCTGTTGAGCATGCACCACACATACACAAATGCACCCTCCCTGCAAACTCAGCAACTCTTGGAAACTGAAATGAGTTGTCTTATTTTGTTATTTTGTTTGTTTGGTTTTGTTTTTTGTGCCAGGGATTGAATCCAGGAGTGCTTTACCACAGAGAAACATACCCACACCCCCAGTCTTTTTTTAAATTTTGAGACAGGTTCTCACTAAGTGTTGCTTAGGACATCACTAAGTTGCTAAGGCTGGCCTTGAACTTGTGATCCTCCTGCCTCAGCCTCCTGAGCTGCTGGGATTACAGGCATGCACCACCACACCTGACTGAAATGTGTTCTTGAGAGATTATTGCCACTTAAAGAAAACAAATTTTAAAAAACTGAATCAATGGAGTAGGGATGTAATTTCTTTTACCCTCAAGAGCTACAATGGGCTTACATTGACCCTATGCAAATCAAACACCAACATAATCACAAATATTATTCTGTGAATGTAGTCATATAGTAAAAATAAAAACATTCAGTTCCTAACTCACCTTATTTTTTTTATAAATCCTGTATTAGATATTCATTACCTGCCAGTGTTCCTAAGGAATCTTAAACTATTCATTGTGAAGTCTGGTAATTTACTCTGAAAGCAAATTATATGTGTATTTTGACTTCATACTAAGTAATTTGAAAACGCAACTAAATGTTGGCTACCTTCTTGATCATAAAACAAATTATCCTCATTAATATTCTTAGTAAATATCAAGACTACCTTTCAATCTATTTCTATTAAGAGCACACATTTGGCTTTAGTTTAGGAGCTATTTAAAGGTGCATGAATATAAGAACTAGCTCTGCACAATTATATTGAAGTATCTTCTGAATCCAAGTAAAACTAGAAATGTAAGGAGGCAGGGCATAGTGGTGTATGCCTGTAATCCCGGCAACCCAGGAGGCTGAGGCAGGAGGATCACAGGTTCAAAGCCAGCCTCAGTAACTTTGCAAGACCTTAAACAATTTAGTGAAACTCTGTCTCAAAAAATAAAAGATCTGGGGATATGGCTCAATGGTTAAGCACCCCTAGGTTCAGTCTCCAGTACTAAAAACCATAAAAGGGAATTTATAAAGGTATTTTTTCACATGATATATTCATGTATCATTCATTTTCTCAAAAGTAGCTGTTCACTTCTTGGAAAGAGAACTAAAATAGGATAGTTCTATATAACTGATTTATAATAATTATAGAAACAAAAAGTAATCCCTCTATAACAGACTCAATCTGCAAAATTGATCTAATATTTCTAGTTTCTCAAAACTTCTATAAGAAATTAGGGAAGGAAACTGTGTGAAAATCTTGGCTTACAGTAGATGTTCAAGTAGTATTTAAATCCAAACTGGCATTAAAGGAAGAAGAGCAAAGCAAAATATTACATTTTTATTGCTAAAACTGTAGATGCATACATGTCAATCTGAAAAACCCCTAAGTGTTCTTAAACATAAAATGATACTGGATCATGATAGAGAATTTAATAAATATGTGGAAGATATTCACTCCCAAATTTGTATTCTGATATTTATTTGATAAACTAATTACTAGTATAATTCAAATCTAATAAAATGCATGTTAACCCATCTGACCAATTGTGTGCTCACCAATTCTCCTGGCAAATATTCAGCCAGGTCCATCCTGTAAATATTGAATTCAAACACAGAGACCTCGACCACATAAAAGCAAAACATTTAGAAAACTCTCATGACCATGATGATCATAAGTTAGTGCCAATAAGAAAAAAATTTCTAAAACTCACACCTAAAGAATTTTGTCTCTTATACAGACACACCCAGCACACCCATTAAATATAAAATTCAAATAAATATAACAAAATTAAGGAAATTTGGAGGGTCATGTTCATAATTTCATTCCCAGAATTTATCCAGCAATCTTTTTCCCTGAAGCCCTTCCAGGAAAATAATGTTTCCTTCCTTTTAATGTGAATTTATCATTTTCCCCAGCGACATAAAATTTTCAAAGTGAGTAATACATTCCCTAACAGTCAACCACTTAAAAGTTGTGTTGTTAAATACAGAAAGGTACCAATTTTGGAACAAAAGAGGAATGAAGTAAATCAATATGGCTTTTAAGCTAAATTGCAAGCACATTTTAAAGCCTGTCTAGAGAGTCTGAAGTTCCCTTTAATGAGCTTATGGAAGGTACAGAGCAAAAGAGTTACTTAGAAGGTGAAAGAAGACCATCCGGGATTTAGAGGACAAAATTTCTTGTTCCATTGTACCCAGATTCCCTACTTCCACATCTGTCCAATCTTTTGACTGGACTTGGAAAATTGGGCATGAGGGAAGGAAAAGGAGGGGAAGGAGGGGAAGAACGGGTGGCCAGAAAAACAATTTTTTTCATTTAAAGCTTTTATATATATATATATATATATATATATATATATATATATATATATATATATATATATATATATATAACGGCTGCCTTTTGGGACATTTCTAAAACCCAGTCACTTCAACTGAATTCCATTCAAACCTCCGGCCCCCACGACCCCCTGACTGAGGATGGCAACAGCCTCCAGACCATCCGCCCACCCCCAACTTATGCAGCCACTGCCAAGACCAAGTCTGTCCGTGACTTTGGGAAATATCTCACACCTGGCAACACTTGGGAAGCTGAGTAACCTCCCAATTCCCCGCCCCTAGTTCCAGACTCCTCAATATGCTCTCTGCTTAACTCACCTGAAGTCAGATCTAGACAGCATCCTCCACCCAGAGCGACCAGGAAGCAGCTCCGAAACTCAGCAGCGTCTGCCTGAATAATGGGGGTGGTGCCGCTGAACAGCTCCCCCAAGACCTGCTGCTCTGACTACTCCCAGATTTCTTCCACTCCCTGCCCAGAGCCTTGCTTCCTTTTCTCTTCGCTTCCTCCCCCGCCTGACGGCTGCACTCCCTCCTCCTGGCGGTGGCGCAGAGAGCTGTCCTCTCGTCTCCCTCCTCCAAGCTCCCAGGAGCTGTCCGTGGTGCTAATGAGGGGGCTCCTGGCTCCTCCCTGTCAGGGCGTGCACACAATCCCAGGTCCCCTTACTGAAGTTTTAGGGGCAGAGCTGCAGATGTGCTTATTTTGGTCCCTGGAGAAACGAACTGAAGGAGGCAATCAGCTATACAATTCTAGAATCTAACACTCCCTCAACCACATACGTGATTGGGCAACTGTTTGAATAACCTCAGACTTTTTTCTAAATATCTCCGTTCATTTTCAAGTGTCAAAGTAAATGAGGGGATTGATATATCTGTATTCACAATATTTTCTGTACAGATACTAACGTGACTAGATTTTAGGCTGGAAAGTTCACAGGTGGAATACATTTCCCTCTTGTTGTACATTCTGGGTGTACTTAGGAATCTAACCTATATCTGTAATCTCTTAATTATGACAATGCAGATTCCTAAGGGAAGACAACTGATACATGCATGCCAACTCTTTAAGAGTCTTTTTTGTTTTCTAATTTTTACCACAACTTTATGAAGCAGTGTTAGAATTTTTAAGAATTAGAATCTGAATCACTTCATCAAAGGCAGAGATTCTAAGATTCAGATCCTAAATAATTGAAATCTGTAGTTCTCACATCCCTATCCTGTATATTGTCTTGAAGTGCCTTAGATGACACTGAATACTTGAACCAATAGAGAAATATCAGCAATGAATACACAGAATCAAGTGAGATTTGTGAAGTGGAGCAGACTAAATACTTCAAATACATGCTAACCATCACAATCACTTATGAAAGAAGAGCCAACAGTTAGAATTAGAAAGGGAAGATAATATTTAAAGTGTTCATAAACAGTTTGCAGACACATGTAAGTTGAATTAAGAGATCAGATACAAACTCTTCCAGGAAGCCTACAACAGGCAATCTTTTTACAACAAAGAAAGCTTTCATAATCCAAATACATACTCACTACTTATTAAGACTATGCAATGACTAATTAATATTAAATTCTTAAAAATCAATGGTAATTTATTTCAACTAACCTCACATGAAAAATGTATTAAACATTCAACTTCCAGCATGATATTAAACAACATTAAAAGTCAAATTTACTTAGGCCTATAGAAATAATAGACAGTTAATAAAGGCAGCATTTTAATTGACATACTTTCCTTATATGCCAGGATATATTTGTTTCTTAGTCAAAGGAAAAATTTCCTCCATGGCATAAAACACTGAGTTCTCTGTTTTTCTTTGTAGAGATGGAATAATTTTAAAATTACAGGCTGATTTATCATGAGTAAATCTATCCAGATTATTCATTTCTATGTTACAATCCAGAAATTTTTCAAGGTAAGCTCTTTTTCCAAATTTTCAAGGCAATTCAGAGTTAGAAAATCAGGTAATTTATTCACAGGTGGTGAATATTTTTATAAAGCATTTATATTAATCAACTAATTAAGGGTAAATTTTGCTTATAAACAATTATAAATGACTGATAAAGGTATAAATAGCTACATTTTACTTTATTAATAATGTTTCTCTTGAATACATAGGATAATGTATAATTACAATGTATTTTCTCATCTTACATTTTTATTGATTCTGGCATAATAATATCATGCTCACCCTTCAATACTCAGTATACAAGTACCTATAAATATTTCCCTGATTTGTCTAGCTAATAGAAGTATTTTACTCCTTAGAATGTTAATACTCTTTTTGTTCTTTGTTTTCAATGCTTATGCTCAATTGGTATAGTGTTCTGGCCACTTAAACTCCTACCCATAAGCTGTGAAATAATAGAATGTTTACAAAATTTAATAAATGAACATAATTGCTATGCTAAATTTCTCAGCCATTTGCAAAAACATAATTATGTTTCTTTAAACTTTCATGTATATGTATTTCATTTCTTTAATTAAAGAATAAGTTTCTAAAGGAGAGTAATTTGCCCATAAATTTTATGATTTCATGCATTATTAACCTGAAGCTGAGGATCAGACTTGGGAGCAAACCATTGTGTTAAAGTTCATTTATTCCTTTCTTCTTTCATTGAAAAAAATTATGTCCCAGTATAATTTTTTTTTCTAATCCCTGTGCAAAATGTGGGATATGCCAAGGTGTCCAAACTTGATAGTCCTTGAATACATGGAATTTAAAGGGTACTTATGAAGAGTATTAAATTAACTATTTCTTATAATAACTTTACATTATTGCTGAATAAATGAAAAATCTATTTGAACTCCTTAGCCAAGGCCACAACATGAAAGCAAAAGAACTGCCTGCCTGAAAACATTAAAAGCAACTCTCAAGAGAGTCTCTGTTGAAATAGTACATCTCATTATGGAAATAATGAGAAAAATTAGTAACTGTGCCAATGACAGCACACATGCACTTTTGTGGTTTCTGACCTTTTAACTTCCTCGAAGGCATGACCACAAACCTTTCAACACCATGCATAGTATTAATGTTGCATAAAGTATAACATTTTCAAACACTTTATTCTATTTTTCTCTGAGGTGATTTGAATTTTTAGGTTGGTCTAATGGTTTTTTCTGGAGTAAATATTTGGTACTGAATGACCATACAGTGATGTGTGCTTACCATGTGCCATCATAGTCATTTCTCTGAAGACTGCTCGCCTTTTATTCAATGTAAAATGTCCTGTAGAGTTTTACTGATAGTCATCATTTAGTGACACATGCATCCACATGTGATTGTATTTGAACTTGCAAGTGTTTGCTGTTGTCAGAAAAGGGAAGTTAGAGGGAACAAGGGAAAAAGATGCTTGGAAGAATATCCAAGGGGCTTCCATAGCCTCTCATATTCAGAACCTTATGAAATATTAGACAAAACACTGAGAACTAGGCCCTAGGATAGCTGAAGTAGCTCACACCTAATCATCTCCTAAAAGGGCTTTAATTTTTAGAAATAGTATTGTTTGTGCTTAGGTATTAAGTGATATTTGGAAAGGGAGTAAAAACTAGTAAGCAATGGGAGAAAAACATTCTAGAAAAAATTAAGATTTCAAAAGTATCTGTTCTAAATAGATTTGAAAATCTATTCATAATTCATAAATTTATATATTATATATTGGCTTAAGGCATAACCAAAATAAAGACAGCAGATAACTCTGGTTAGGATTTTTATTGAATCTTCAAGTTTTCCATCTATTTTAATAACATGAACATTCATTTACACCTCAGAAACATATAAATTGCTGTGCCCATCCAAAATATAGAATAAGCAGCAAGTTTTTGTGCTTTGACAGTGAAGTGAACCCAGGACATAACACAGCTTTATATCTTCTTCACCCACAGGCTAAATCTTTCACCCCTGTAGTCATGCCTTTGAATATAGTAGGACATTGCTATTAAGAGCATATATATTTGGCTGAGGAATAGATAAATCTTTGGGTCACTGTATCTTTTACTGAAACTTGGCATGCACTTATATATTTATCCATTTACTTTATAAGCCAAAATCAATTGAGGATTTGCTTTGCATCAGAAAGATAGAATCTTACAAATTGAGGTAAAAGATATGGCCCTGAGGTAACCGGGATGACACAAATGAAAACAAGAGGGCAAATCAAGTCAGAGACTGCAAAACCAACAAGCCGAAAAGGAGTTATTTGACATTATTTGAATTATGATTATTTATTCCAAATATGCCCAATGAGGGCTGATATTTAGAGCCTTGAGATTATCTCACATCTGTTCTCAGTTTTATCCTCTGTAAATAAGGAAAATTAATTGTATCTTCTTACAATGTGAATGTTAAATTGATTTTGGTTAAATAAAATATACAAAATCGTTCTAATATATAATGTTCATAATTTGTTTGCCATTAGTCTAGGAGAAAACTGAGAATTTTGAAAAGGAGAAGAATATGACACCCAAAGGTGAAATGCGAGTTAGGCTCAAAGCTTACTGTGACAATAGGGCAGGACTGTTTGGGGAAAAATAGCTTTATGTCCCACGTAGATGCTATTTAGGAACAATTTTTGCATGTTGAACTCTTCTAGCACTTTGCCTAGACATTTTATTGCACTTCTCAGTTTGTCTCTTGAATTATGATTATTTATGTAAATCTTTCTTCTCCCTACAAAAATAAACTTGTACTAGGATAAATTCTTAAGGATTTGTGTCAAAGTCATCTTTCTAGCTCCTACAGCAAGTAACTCACTAGGAAAAACCCAATGCTTGTTGACTGAATAAACATAGGAAGATCAATCTCATTTTTATTCTCTGCTGATTTTTAATTAGAATTATGCCATTCGGGGATAAAAAATTGTGAGGACATGGAGATTAGTATCTAAAATGGTAATTGTTTTATCTGAAATACTGACATATTTTTACTTCTGATGAAAATATGAATTTCTATCTTCTGCATCAAGTTGATCTCTCTCTGGAACAATAGAATCAACATCACCTAGAGCTTTTTACAAATCCAGCCTACTGAGTCAAAATTTGCCTTTTGACGAGACCCCAGATAATTCCTATACACATTTAAAATTGAGAAACACCATTTACTTCTCTTTGTATTCTAAATACATTGTTAGTGAAAAAAATCATAACTATGAAAATGGTAATACAAACAAAAATAGCATGTTTAATAATCTTTTCTTTCCCAGATACTAAGAAAGTTTTTTACTAATACTTGCTTTAATTCTATCAAGTTTCAACTACTATCTACTGAGCTGAGTCTCAGAAATCTTTAAAAAAGTTCCCCAAGATCACAGAGTTATTGAGTCATGGGCAAGATTTGTAAACTCTGATTGCCTCACTGTGCTAAGCACAAGCTCTAATTCATAGTTCATTAACTTCCACTTCCTGAGAGTGGTTTCCTTTTTATTTAGTTAACTGTACTTAACCTATTTTTTAAGTCTCTCCAATAATCCCCAATAATCCCTAGAACACAGTATACTATAGATTAATAAGGGCAATGCCAAATAGCATCCATGAGAAATTATTATGAGATATATATATGAAATTCAAAAACTAAAAAGAATGCTATCTGTTTGCTAAAATTTTATTGTAAAGAATTTAGTATTGAAAGTACAGTAGTTTCTACTTGAAATTTTTATCTTGTCTTTTTCAAATGGAATAAGAATGTTAAAGTGACCAAAAATTTCATAAACAGCCTAAAAACTAAGAATAAGAATTGCTACAATGAAAAAAGAGAACATAAATATGTCATGTGAATGACATCTATAAGAATCATGGAAGTGCAGGTTTGTATTTAGTATTTAAATCCATTCTGCAATATGATCACAAAGAGGTGTCTACAATTCACTGTATGCTATGAAACAATAAATCACCTCATTGGGCTCATAGATATGCAAAGATTTACAGTCCAGGAAAGTCTTCTAGATGTTCTTAATTAGGGCTTAGACTGCACTTTCTCAGTATAGATTTCCCTATAGAAATGTGGCATGTGGAAAGTATGCATTATAAACTCAGCAATAAGCAGGACTACTTTGAAGTCAGAGATGAAAACTGACATTTTAAAAATCATATTGGATTCTGAAAGGGAAGTTGTGACCTTGGTCTTTCTGTTGCGAGTAAGTATTCCCTAGCCTTGTGGTGTTATTTTTTTCCCAGAGCATACATTCTATTGTTTCTAGTTTATCTTTGACTCCTTTCAAATGTCCCCTTCCTTACTCATCAATAGGCTTTTTAAGAAACTACTAAAATACCTCAAATAAGATTGAGAAAAATGCAGAATATTATTTAGAGCAGAATGTCACATATGTATCAACACTGCCATTTACCACCTGAGCATACATTTTATAATCTTCAAAGTAGAAGGCCTGTAAATTGGGGTTCATTAAAGCTTCTTTATTAGAGATGAAATAAATGAGATCTGGAAACATCATGTAACTTTTCTGAAGTCACATAACTAGCCATCTGCAAACATTGTTTGTTTGCCTGTTCTATATATAGTTTTTTTTTTTTCTTTTAAATCCTATTAGTATATTTCTAGTTCATCATGGGGACACGATCTCCAAATTAGGGGCCTAATTTTCTATATAAATCCCCATCACAGCTCAAATTATTATGTGCCTCGGAAACCTTGCAGGAATCATTTATCAGAATTTGAAAAAATATTGGGGGTACATTTATATAATTTATTTAAAATGTCAATGATTAGGGACCTCAGGAACTAAACAGTCAAATACCAGATAAATTCATAGTTAAACTTCCACATGACAGACAAGTTATTCTTTGTATATAGTACTTCTACGTAAATTTGAATACAAAATATTTAAAAATAAAAAGAAATTCAGTATACAAAATGTAAATATACATGAAGATAATGAATAGTCAAGAATATTCAGACCAGAAAGTAGCCAAATGTCATCAACCTCAAGGAACAGAGCTTGAACATGGAAGTGCCTTCTCCTAGCTGTACAGTCACGGCACATATTTTTTAAAAGCTTTTAGAGAGAATGGAAATGTTTTATTATGTATTCAGCAAAGTGCTATTGTGGTGTTCCTTAACTATCAGCTATTTTTAAAATTCCCATCAGCTTTCTATAGATGACAAAGTTATATAAATATGAAGGAAAAGAATATGCACTGCAAAGGTGGTAATGCACTTCTGTTTTCAGTGGTAAGATATTTCTGAACACACACTTGCTAATCATGTTCATGAGTGTTTAATTTACTTTTCACCTACACCTGTCAAATTAGCTAACGCAATCCTTCACAAGATCTTTATTTTCCTTATAGGCAAAGATTTTTTTTTCATACTAAAATACTCTAACTTTTCAAATTTTATTGCTTTTAAAAAATATTTCCATGATATAGAATTACTAGAATTCTGCTTATATATATAAAATAATGTACTTTAAAAATCATATTTAAACATTGATGTGACTGTATTACTGTAGTATGCTAATTTTAAGTCCTTTGGGTATAAACTGAGGAGTGGGATAACAAAACGGTGGGTTCATTCAAAATTTTCTGAGGATTCTCCACACTGCTTTCCAGAGTGGCTGCACCAATTTGCAACTCCACCAGCAAAGTAAAAGCGTGTCTTTTCCCCACAATCATGCCAACATCTATTATTGTTTGTGTTCTTGATAATAGCCATTCTAATTGGAGTAAGATGAAATCTTGGAGTTGTTTTAATTTGCATTTCTCTAATTACTAGAGATGTTGAACACTTTTTCCATATATTTATTAATCACCTGTATATCTTCTTCTGTAAATTATCTGTCCAGTTCCTTGGCCCATTTATTGATTGGGTTCTTTGTATTTTTGGTGTAAAGTTTTTTAAGCTCTTTATAAATTTTGGAGATAAGTGCTCTATCTGAAGTGCATGTAGAATAGATTTTCCTACACTCTTTGGGCTCTCTTTTCACATTATTGATTGTATCCTTTGCTGAGAAAAAGCTTTTTAGTTTGAGTCCATCCCATTTATTGATTCTTGCTTTGATTTCTTGTGCTTTGGGCATCTTATTAAGGAAGTCTGATCCTAAGCCAACATGGTGAAGATTCGGCCTACTTTGTCTTCTATTTGGTGCATGGTCTCTGGTCTAATTCCTAAATCCTTGATCTATTTTGAGTTGAGTTTTGTGCAGGGTGAGAGATCAACAGATGAATGGATAAAGAAGCTGCGGTATATATACACAATGGAATATTATTCAGTCATAAAGAAGAATAACATTATGGCATTTGCAAATAAATGGATGGAATTGGAAAATATCATGCTAAGTGAAAAAAGCCAATCCCAAAAAACCAAAGGCCGGATCTTTTCCCTGATAAGTGGATGATAATATATAATGGGGGTTGCAGGTGGGGAGTGAGAGAAGAATGGAGGAACTTTAGATTATGTTGAAGGAAATGAGAAGGAGAGGGGTATGAAAAATGGTGGAATGAGACAGACATCATTACCCTATGTACATGTATGATTACATGAATGGTATAAATCTACATCATTTACAACCATAGAAATGAAATGATGTACCCCCATTTGTGTATAATGAATCAAAATGCAGTCTGTAAAAAAATTTTTTAATAATTTTTAAAAAAGAATTATATTTATTTTTAAATATTGTAAGCTCAAACTTTCAGTTAATTGGAATTGTCTTTTTTTATGAATAAAGATTTTTTTAATATATTCTTTTTTAAAAACATTTATTTAGAATTGTCTTGAGAGTAAAATCCAGTAGTTCAATTTCAATTTCAATATGATGTTTTGATTGAGTTTTACATGAAATTATGAAAAAGAAATGGAAATTTTAAATGAAAATTTGTAATTTTATGGTCAAATTCAGTTAAAACATCTAAAATAATTAGAGCTATTTAAATAAATGGGACAATATTTAAAGATCATTACCTAAATATTTGAATAGATAAATAATTTTGAAAAGTTGTTTATGATTTCTGAGTCTGTTTGCTCATCTCTAAACTGAGAAGGATGAAGTAGGTACTACTGAACTCTGAAAAGCTACTCAAAGTTACCTTTATACACTTTTACTCCAGTTTACCCTGTGTGATAGAACTTTCCCTGTCTCCTGTAAGTCCCTTCATATAAACAGCCCCCGCTAAACCTTCCAGTTTCAGAAATTCCCCTGTTCTCCTGAAGTCTTCTTATAAATTCCCCTAGGTACAGTCATTTCTCAGCTGCAGCTTTAAGAATACTAAATATCATCCCTTCCTTTATCATCTTCCTACCTGAATTCAATCTGTATATTTTACATTTAAAACTTGGTCATTATTCTTAATGAATCTGTTAGACTTTCTATCTACAGTGACCACTGTCCTCTAAAACAGTCACTTCCTAAGGTTAAAATTCCAATGGATCTCCAATGGATCTGAGTATGCACACCTCCCTCCCTCCAACCCCCCAGCTTTTCCATCTAATCTCTAGAAAGCAAAGGAGTTACCTAAAACAGAAAAGAGAAAACATCACATTGGGTCCCTCTCTGGCTAATCTAATTAGCTTCCCAATATTTGTGGGAGAAGACCCACAACACACATCATTGACCTGATCAACCACAGTGACCTTTAGTTACTCCTACACCCCAAATATTCTGTTAGAGGGCCTTGGCATGTACTCTTCCCATTACCTGGAATTCTTCATCTTCTCATCTTCCAAATCCAAGCTTATGTGTCATTTCCCCATGGCCTTTCTTGAGCCTACCTTCTCACTATCTTTGACCATTTTTCTCTCTATCAAAATTCCTTTCACAGCATTTATTAAGTCTGTATCTTGTCCATTCTTGTGATTCTTTTTACTGAGATTTCCCTCCTTTGTCATCCACAATTAGTTGTCAGTCCTTCTTTAAGAATCTGGCACAACAAATGCTTACTGACTGGACAATGAATCTTGAGGAATCACAATGACCTCTTACACTCATGCTGAAAAGAGATTCAAGCTAGAGAAGAAAAATATCTCTGAATATACTAGCATCAAAGAGTTGGGGTTTTTTTTTTTTTCTTAATTTCTTATCCCAGGTTGGGTTGAGCTGTCCCAGAATATGATATGAAGTGGAAATTAATATTCTGGAAGCTTATTAGGAAACTAATTTGAGATCCAAAACCTTGGAAGGGAAAAACAAAATGAGCAGAGGAAACTGACTAACAGTGATGCAGTCTCAACCAGTATCTCCATCAGCACCTGCAGAGCAGTCTGAGTCTGGACAAGGAGAGGGGCCTTCATCCCTCACGCAGTACTAAGTTACTGGATAAAGGTTGCCCTATGAGGGAGATGGCCACCGGAGTGAGGGGGTTTCCTATAACAAAAGAAATTCTCAAAGAAGACTGAGAGCTAAAGACTCTGCTACAGTGTTCCCACTAGCTGGGAACATAAGTCCTGAACTTACAAAGGACATAGAAAACAATATACCACTGAGTCCAGTGTAACTACATAAGATTTTACGCATCTTTGGGCCATAATGAAAATGGAATGTCCATTTGCTCCTAACAGCCATATTAATTCATAAATACAGTTTTTGAGACCACAAGAATAATGGATAAAATTCTGGATGAAAATAGTAAACCTTGTTACATTCCTGGAGACTAAAGTAATAAACATATTATACAGATCAATCTCCAGATCTGTTTTCCCATATTTAAAAAAAAAAAAAAAAAAAAAAACAAGGTGCTTAGAATAGATACATTTTGGTTCATTGAAGTTCTAAATTTTAAAGAAGTATTAATACAGACCTTTTTTTATTTGTGATAAGCTTAAATAATTATCTCTTTTAAATTATTTTATTACATTTATAGGCAGCCATCAAACATCAAAGTCTTCCATTTGTACAGGATAGTGGATTCTCTTACTGAGCATCTTTCTCCAATTAGCACTAAAATAGTCCCCAAATCAAGACAGCAAAAAAAAAGAGAGAGAGAGAGAGAATGCAAATAAACTCACAAACTCCAAAAAGAGTAACCAAATTCAAATTGACTTGAAGAGACACGAAAGCAAATGTTAAATACCAGAACTTTTGCTAGTGACCTTATACTTCTCCACAGATAATTATAAAATTCTTTCCTACACTTTGGCAATTAATAAATTTATCAGAATTTGTCATTGTAGTTGTTTCTTGGGTTTCTTAGAATTTTTACTGTCAAAATATGTCTAAAATGTTTTAATATGAGAATGAAAACCACATAAAAATAAAAAAAATTGTATTCCCAGTGCAGTTGTCATTTATATATTCAGATCATGGAAAAGAAAACTTTCCTAATAAGGATAAAAATCAGGAAGTATATTACCCATGAATCCTTTCCCCCAAAAGTCTTCTGACTAGGTCAAAGAAACAAACTCTACAAATGTGTTATGATGAAAGTACAGATGTTAACGTTGTATTAGTAAATAGAATAAATCTTTGAAAACAAGATTGCACTTGAAAGAATCAAACAGGATGTAGTCACACTATCAACAATCTGTGGCCAAGTTTTCAATCTATATGTACCCTCAATGGAAGAGCAGAGAAGAGGCATATGTGTAAGCATTCTTTACTTTATAAAATATTGGTTTATTCTTATGGTTAGGTTTGGGAAATATGTATTTATTTATATGATTCCAAAGTGTACGATTTTTTAAATCCTAGAATGCTTTAAAATTACTGGAAAACAGCAAAAATAATATGGCATAGGGCATAAATGAAGTCTAATAAAAGAGGGAGAAACCATTAAAAATAGGGAAAAATCTCTGCCAGAAATTTGAAAAAAGTTGTATATTATAACTAAAAGAGTAGAAAAGAAACATGAATAAAAATATATACCATGAAAGTGTGCTGTAAAAATATACAAGCACACACCCCAACTTTATCCTATAGACTCAATAAGAGAACATACCACAAAAAGTGAGATACGCAAAGATAAAACCTGGGGAATATACAAAGGGGAGAGCGGAGACTGAAACAGGATTATAGTTGGTACAAAAATATGATGCTTAAGCAAAAGATGAATATATTATAATTAGTAATATTTATGTTCCAAAGAGTTTTGAAATACATTAAGCAAAAATTTTCAAGTACAAGGAGATATAGAGAATACACAGACTTAAAATATCCCTGACAGATCAAGTAGAAAAGCCAAATAGAAAGAACCCACAAATAATAACAAAACTAAGCATGATCAAGTAGCTATCTATTAAACTCTATACTTTATAAGATCTCTATCTTCTAAGTACACAGTTATGAAAATGCTCCTATAATACACACAAAGAAAACTTCAATAATTTCCTGCATAAGTAAGCATATATATAGAACATACAGAGAACAGAGAAAGTACAGTCAAGAGTTCATTTTGCTTGTGCCCACAAATTTACTTAGGAGGAGGAGTATACCTGGAGTCAAAATATTTTATGCCATTGAGAATTAGTTATAACTCAATTGGTGACCTAGGCCCTGACACTGACCAAAACCAGATGGAAAAAAAAAAAAAGACAATGAGGGCTTCTAGGAAATGTTTCCTAAGCATTGGAAAAGAATGAGTTTGTGGATGGCTTCTCCAGGTTTCAACCTGAGTGGAAAAGAAATTTTTGTTTGATAGGTGCAAAGAAACTGACATCATTAAATTTTCTAGTCCTGCTTGCAAGTTGTATACTGAGGAAATCAATGCCAAGTTTGACTAAGTTCACACAAGAAGCATAGTCTCCTGAATAAACTCCAGAGCAAGGAACATTCCTGTACTTCTAGAAGCCACGCTGTCAGGGTAGAAGCACTGAGCTATGGTCCATGGAGCTGCAAAGTGCAGCTGTTGGTGACCTAGGTTGGTCTGACTCTTCTGAGTAAAATAGTTTCCTAGCAGGCAACTTTGAGACATTTTGTGTTTTGTTTTGGACAGTCTAGCAAGTTCTGGAAATTATGAATTATATGTCCATACATAAAATATCAACATTCTTATTACTGAAAAAATTGAATCTCATTTTTAAAAATTACATAGCATAATGGAAAAGCATTAGAAATCTGTCTTCTATATTTTAGTAAAAGACATTGGCATAAAGTAAGAAAAACAATCTTCATTGAAATTGAGGGGAAAATGAAAAGTAAGTCCTTTAGACATTAATCAAGAATAGATTGTGAAAACTCAAAATGTTAGTGTTTTTAGTTGTCGCAGTTGCTCTGAATAATTTACTTTCAATGAACAGAAGCCAATATGTGGATATAAAAGTAGTTCACTAAATATCACTTTCATTTGCTTCTGAAATATTGTGTGACCTTCTACTAGTTGATTCATCACCCTTATTATATTTATGCTAAAATTAAAATTAGTTTCATTTTCTACAGTAAGAATGTTGGTTTGGGAGGTACTTTTTTGTGTGAAGTCTAGCAGAAGGAAGCCACTGAGGGATTAAAAGAGAAGGCACGGGACAGGCATGTTACATTGTCAACATAGAAAAACAAAATGTTAATCATTATAAATGAACTTAGTCATCCTAAAAAATTATTGCCTCATTTAAAAACTTCTCCTCAATTAACTTACCATGGACTTTCGATTTTGACCCTGAGTAATCAGCTCTCTTCTTCATGCACTCTGCAGAACCTCTATAAACATCATGAACAGCTTTCACGACACAAGCACAATGTGTACTTTTATAATATGCCTCTCTGCTCATTAACCCTAATGTCTAACTCATTTTTCCATTCAAAGTGACCAAATGAAAATACTCAAAGAATAAGTATATTTTATTTAACTTCCTTCTATATTTCACTCACCATGAACAACAGAGATTGTGTACACAAACAATAACAAAGGTCTGCAGTTGAGAGTTGATATCATAACATATTGCAGTATAGAGTTCACTTTTCATCACACCCATCAGTGTCACCTTCTCATCCCAATCAAAATTTATAATTTTGTAAATGACAAAGGACACCCTGACTCAAACTTAGCCTTGACATTTTTCAGTCATGCTAAGTGAACTAGGAAAACAGGACCCGGTACGGCAAACTACCAGACCTGGACTGCTGATGTCCTAAACATCTTCTCATCAGGTGAGTGATTTCTTGAGTTTGCACCTTTGGAAGTCAGGATGCAGTGGTAATGATACAGTAGGATCTCAAAGACAGTTCATCTTTCTTAAAATCATCTTAATCCTGATTCTCAGAAAGGAGATGAGGGATAGGGGAAGGAAGGACTTAAACTAGCAGAGGTTGAAAACCTTGGTTGAATGCAAATTGTGATGCCCCCAGCATTGATAGGGTTGGTCGCAGTACTTTAATTTAGTACAGAGGTTTCTTGATAAACATTCATTCACCTCACTTAATGAGTATAGAATTCCTATTAAGTAACACTCTCACAGCAATGCATACTTCACATTTAAGCTTTGCTCACAACTTAGTTTGAAAGATTGGTTGGAGCCTGGTCCTCATTTAGAACATAAACAGCAAGATTGCAAAGACTGTTGTGTTTTACATATCATTATATATCCAGTGCCTGCTCTTAAATATTTGAGAAATATGTTAAAGTGCATTGCTATGCAGGCATATCATAAAACCACAATTTTATAGACATTTAAAATAAAATAATTGTAATAGTTGCTTAATGTATTAACTTTTGTTAATTTGATATATTTTGTTAATTTGATATATTTTCAAGGAATATTTCTATTAGTAAAAGGTCTTCAGAAAGCATCTGTTAGCAGCACATTCCTGAATTGCATCTCTCAAGACCTTTCCTCTGTAGACCAACTATTTTTTAAATAATTGTTTTGCCCATATCTTTACAGAAAAAAAAATTCCTCTATGAAATCTTATAATGCCTAGTTAAGCCATTATGAAATAAAATCAATATGAGATTGGGTCATGATGAAGCCGAGTTGAATGGTCATGTTTCCATCAGTTAAGTACTTAACCTTTGTAGCCCCTATGACTTCCTGAAGCTACTTTTCACTTAAAAGCATCATTAATCTAAAAATTTAGCCATGAGAAGATGTATTGAACTGATTTTATTGGCAGGGAAACTTTTATCTTTATCCAATTCTTAGTATCAAAGAAGCATCAAAAAAGTCTTCAATAAACACATTAATACCATTTCAAAGATGGTAATATTTTAATGATCATAAAGGTTAAACATTCCTATTCTGAAAATCTGAATTCCAAAATATTCTAGTATCTGAAATTTTTCTAGCATCACCCAGATGCCACACATTAAAAATTCCATACCTGATCTCATATGTCAGGTCACAGTTAAAACACAGGCACATTAAAAATATTATATAAATTACCATAAGGCTATATGTATAAATTGCTAAGGAAACAAATGAATTTTGTGTTTGGACTTAGTTCTCATCCCTAACAGATCTAAAAAATATGAAAAAAATCTGAAATTTCAAACATTTTTAGTTTCAAGCATTTTGGATAAGAGATACTCAACCTATAATAACATTAAGAAGAGACATTATTTTATATAGACCTTTAACTTCCAAAACATTAGAAATGTTACCTGTATCTTACTTTTTAATTCATTCTTGCTGTGCAGTAATTTCAAGTGCATTTCATAAAAATGGCTCAATAATACTGATTTGCCCTGCATCTCCATTCTATGCTCTCTAGTTTAAGATTATCAAAGAGGATTGTGTTTTACCAATTTTAAGTAATGAAAGGAATTTTTACCACTATCACCTTATGATGTACAGAGCTGAAAATAAGCAAATATGATAATGACAGATTACATGTGTATGTGTATGTGTGTGTGTGTGTGTGTGTGTGTTACTTGGAATTAAACCTAGGTTTACTTTACTACTGAGCTACATTTCCAGCCATTTTTATTTTTTTTTTTCTTTTTTATGGTGCATTATAGTTGTACATACTGGTGGGATCCGTCTATGTATTAGTACAGGCACACAATACGATTCCAATATCCCTCCCCAGCACTTTACATTCTTCTTTGAAGATAGTAGTTAGCACACTGCTCAAGGAAATGTGCTCCTCAGTCAACAAACTAGTAAATTTGTTTATTCAACAAGCACATTAAAAGTATGTACCAAGAAGAGTTATAGGTCAGACTAACTGCCCCTCCCTCTGCAATGCTGTGCTAACTTTTTTTTTTTTTCACTGAAATGATGGAATGTTAATTTGAATCATGTTTGTCAATATCTTGAATACTGAACTCACAAAATATTAAAATAACCACTTTAGAGAATGGGATCCATTTTTAGTTTTTATAAACATGACTGGGGAAAAAAATCAATAATTAAAAAAATGATTTTCAGACTGAGCCCAGCCCCCCACACTAAGGTAGGATGCCATCACTGGACTTTTCCACCCCACACACTAAGGTTGGATCTAGCACTGAGCCCCCTAGCCCGCCCACACACCGAGGATGGAGGCCGGTAGATGCCTGCCTGCCTGCCCGCCCACCCCCATACTGCTGAGGGACACTGCACCTGCCTCCGTGATGACTCATAACACCCTCACTGGTGTTCCCCAGCTTCTTTGGAGGCTGGTGCAGGCATTTTGAATTATTCCTGAGGCATGGTCATCATCATTAGAAGGGCGGATCCCTTCCTGAGACACCTACAGGAGACTGGAGGCCCTTTGACAGGTACCTCTATTTACTCACTTACCTCCTACACCCTTCCCCATCCTCTTGTTCACAACTAGAAATACTGTAAATAGTAATTGAACTGATCCTGTTCATTACAATAAAGTTAAAGACTTTATAGTTGCTGTCTGGTTCAGGGCTGCATTTTCTCTATATTGGGTGCTACCGGTAGATCAATACCCTTCAAAGAAGAGGTAGTGGAAAACTGAAGGGTCATAATAAGCCTGCAAGAGAGGAATTTCTGTATCTCTGTTCTACACTACTAGAGGGGAATATGTAGACACAATATGAAAAAACAGGGGAAGAAAGTGTCCCTAAGAAACCAACAGGCTATTGTGATAGAATCCAATGACAGCATGGCAGTAGAAATGACAGAAAAGGAGTTTAGAATCTGCATGACTAAATAGATCCATAAAGCAAAACATGAGATAAGAGAGCAAATGCAGGCAATGCATGACCATTCCAGTAAACAGTTAAAAGAGCAAATGCAGGAAGCAAAAGAACACTTCAATAAAGAGATTGGGTTTCAAAAAAAAAAAAAAACCAAACAGAAATACTTGAAATAAAAGAAACGATAAACAAAATTAAAAACTCAATAGAAAGCACCACCAACAGGATAGATCTCATGGAAGACAGAATCTCAGACAATGAAGACAAAATATTTAATCTTGAAAATAAAGTTGAACAAACTGAGAAGATGTTAAGAAGTCATGAACAGAACTTCCAAGAATTATGGGATATCATGAAAAGACCAAATTTAAGAATTGTTGGGATTGAGGAAGGCACAGAGAAACAAACCAAAGGCATGAACAACCTGTGCAATGAAATATCAGAAAATTTCCCAAACCTGATAAATGAAATGGAAAATCAAATACAAGAGGCTTACAGAATACCAGGTGCACAAAACTACAACAGATCCACACCAAGACACATTATAATGAAAATGCCTCAAATACAAAATAAAGATAGGATTTTAAAGGCTGAGAGAGAAAAATGTCAGATTACATATAAGGGGATTCCAATACAGATATCAGCAGATTTCTCAGTCCAGACTCTAAAAGCAAGAAGGGCCTGGAACAATATGTTTCAAGCTCTGAAAGTGTCCCAGCCCGCGGGACATCAACATGAGACAGCGAACCTAAGAGAGAAGGAATGAAAGGGACAAGAGACGCAGGGAGTGACAGCAAGACAGGAATTCTGATCAAGCTGCAAATTTTTATTGTTCTCACGGGTATTTATGCTGAGGGAATGAGGGATGTGATGAGGTGCAGGCTGGTTGGCTGTGTTCTTCTATTGGGCTCCTGATAGGGTGCAAGTTTGCGCTGGCCGGAAGGTGAAGTTCGTGCTGGCGAGAAGGTGTAGTCCCGGAAGAGAAGCAGGGATGGCGCCATAGGCGCCATACTGTCAGAATTATCAGCCAGGAGCGGGGGGGGGGGGGGGGAGGGGGGGGGGGGGCGCTGCTGCTTATTGTAAAGGTCAGAATGTTCTCAGAATGAGAACTTCTTGGTTCCTGACATTTCCCCCTTTCTTATATAAAATTATTGACCATATTTCGATAGCCATATTTTAAGGGGGTAATAGAGGCTATGTGGCGAGGCGGGGGTGCGGCTTGCCTGAACAGGTACAGAGCTGGAGTGACAATCCCTCGGGAACTGCGCCTGTCTTAGGTTGTCCGTGATAGAGCAACATCCTTACCTGTCATTGGATAATGAGGCTCTAGCCCTCATTTCCTGTCTTAGGTTGGTATGAGCTCTCACGAATCTTACCCATCATTGGCTGTCCAGTTCAGCTCACAGGGGTGATGGTTTATTAAGATCTAATATTGATCAGATGTTGCACCATCACGATCCATCATCTCCAGTCGATGGTAATGAACCTGAATAGGTTTCACCTGTATAGCCTCAATTTGAGTTCTAAGAAAAGCCATGATCTTGTTGAATATCAAAGGACCTATAGATATACGATAAGCAGCAAGCAAAGGAGGGGACCTAGGAAGGGAAGGAGATAGGGAAGGAGTCCACTGAATCCAGTCCATAGTGGATTATTAGTCAGTGCTCGTCGGCGTTTTTCTAAGTCTTCCTGCAGCAGTTTGATCTTGTCCTTAACAATTCCTGACTTGTTGGCATAGAAACAGCATTTTTCCTGCAAAGCCAGACAAATGCCTCCCTGTTCGGCAGTTAGAAGGTCTAAACGTCTCCTATTTTGTAGGACCACTTCTGCTAAGGAATCCACCTGATCTTGAAGATCTTGTATGGTGCTTGAGAGTATCTGTACATCAGAAATCAATTGTCTGGATAATTTTGTATATTGAGTAAGAGAGACCCCCAAACCAGCAGTACCTGAGGCCACTGCTGTAGTTATTCCAAGTCCTGCAAGTAAAGGGATAAAGGTGACAGCATGTTTACCTTGTCTTGCAATGTGATCAATTGTTGGTATAGGAACAGGCTCATCTCCTGGAATAATATCTACGTCTGGGAGCAAGGCGGCTAGGACACATAATCCAGTCCAGTTGGCTGGCAGTTGAGTGAAAGCCTTATTACCTCCACAGACAAATACGGTGCCATTAGGGGGGGCACAATGGCTGTGAAAATTTGAATGTCTCACTCAGAGCAATCACTAAATGTCATAATCACTACATTTAAATCCCAGGTATTATTATAGCCAGGTGAGAAAAAGCAAGTAGTATTGGAAAATGTGAATGGCTGTACCAAAAATGGTGGAGTCGGTAGACAATTTTCACTGGTAAAATTGGACCACAGTGTATTAGGATAGGTTACATTTTCAGCAATTTTTCTAGTAAGGGTAGCAGCTGAGTCATTTCTATAATTAATTGGAATAGCTAATGGAGCGGGATATCCTAGCTGCAAGCAAAGCCAACAATCTGCAGTCAAGGGAGAATTGGACCGATTAAGCAAGGCATAAGTGGCCTCAAGAATATCTTAAGTGGCAGGGTCTATCTCAGAAGGTCTGTGTTTAGGTAATGCTAGTGGGTGATATAAGAGACTAGGATGCAGTTCCTCGTACATCCGTTGAATTTTCTCATAGACTTGTTTGGCTCTATTAGAATCTTGGGGACCTCCTCCATCAGATACATGTAGGGGGACCGTAGTAGACCAACAAACTGTTTGCCCTACTAAGTCTGCAGGACATGAGGCAACACTTAATTTTCCAGGGGTATTAGACCAATCCCCTCCAGTTGATCCTGTATGGGACCTTAATAAGGTGGTAGTAAAATAGATTTTACCCCCTGAGGAACAGGTTTGAGCTGAGGAATAACAAGAACTATGGAAGGAAGTGTGAAAGGTTGCGCAAGAACAGGGTGCAGGTTTGCCATTAACTGGGGGAATAATTTGTGGTTTTGCGATACAAGACCACTGAGTATGTGTCTCCCAAACTGCGATGTGACTGCCGCAATCTATCTCTTGGCGTTGTTTCGGGAGATTACCAATGTATGATAGCTTGTGATCTGCCTCATCAGTACTCAATATAAATCCTCCCTCACACTTACATGGTTTGTTTCTGAGCTCCAGTAAATACTCACGAGCCTTAGCAGGGTCCTCAAATCCTGCATGGCTGTGGGAGAGCAGTGAACAGGCAGCCATTATCCAGAGAAGCAATGGTGTGCAGTCACAGGGTTTGCCATTCAGGGGATTTTTTGCATAGATTGTTGGCTGCATCTATAAGAGAGGAAGATTCATCCTCAGGGGGAAGGTTTCCGTCCCTGGGTTGTGGTAAATCATTGACCTGTTTGACCAGGCGTTCTGGTAACCATCTTGGGGCTGCTTGTTCTTGATCTAAAACGCAAGCTGAGCCTCATCCCCAAATGGGGACGGGATCTGGGCCTTTCCATTTATTTGTTAAAGGATCGCACCACATAACAGATGGGCGAGCAGAATTAGAAGAGGGATGCCAATGTCTGTCCACGGCCGAATGTCCTTCATTGTCTAGGGTAAGAAAGTTAAGAGCAAATAATGCATGATTAAGGTGATCCCTGGGAGTAGTAAATGCAAGGGAAGAGGTCTTAAGGCGGGTAAGCCAGGTTTTTAAGGTGAGGTGTGCACGTTCCACAATGCCTTGACCTTGAGGTTTATATGGAATTCCAGTAGTATGAGAGATTTGAAGAGTGGCACAAAACTGTTTGAACTTGGTACTGGTATATGCAGGGCCATTATCTGTCTTAATATGTGCTGGCTTTCCCATTATGGAAAAGGCTGAGACAAGATAAGAAAGGACATCCTTGGTAGCTTCTCCGGAATGCGGTGATGCAAAAATAAAGCCAATAAAGGTATCTATGGAAACATGTATGTACTTTGTTTTCCCAAATTCAGGAAAGTGAGTAACATCCATCTGCCAAATCTGATTGGGCAGTAATCCTCGAGGGTTAACACCCAGATGTTGAATAGGAAGGGAGACAACGCAAGCAGGACACGCTTTTACAATTTCCCTTGCTTGTTGCCTGGTAATTTTACA
This sequence comes from Sciurus carolinensis, assembly GCF_902686445.1. Lineage (NCBI taxonomy): Eukaryota > Metazoa > Chordata > Mammalia > Rodentia > Sciuridae > Sciurus > Sciurus carolinensis. The sequence goes on from NC_062221.1 coordinate 112,722,261, forward strand.
AAGTAACCGAAGGCTCTGAGAATTTAAGTGGTGAAGGTTATGTAAATCTGTGGCCTCTTGGATGGATTCAATGAGAAAACTGGGAAAAGGGACCGAGTGGCTGCAACAGCCTGAGCATTACCCCGTGATAGGGGACCGGGAAGATCAGAATGTGCTCTAATGTGTCCTAAGAAAAATGGATGTTTTCTAGCCTGAATTAGTTGTTGAAGCTGGTTAAACAAAAAGGCTGCATTGGAGGAAGCCTTAATGGTGGGTGAAATCTCCAATAGGGGACAGAATGGGCAATGTAAGCACTGTCTGTATAAATATTAACAGGTTTATCAAAAAATGTCATAAAGACTTGTGTTATAGCAAACAATTCTACAAGCTGTGCTGATGGATAAGCAGTGTCAAAGGTGGTGGGCTGATTATCAACGACAAAGGCTGCAAGGCCATTGCTGGAGCCATCTGTAAAAACAGTAAGGGCTTGTGGAATAGGAGCCTTCCGAGTAACCCGAGGAAAAATAAATGGATGTAATTGAGCAAATGCAAAAGGGGGTCATTGGGAAGGTGGTTATCAATTATTCACAAAAAGCCTGATAGAGCAATACCCCATTCATCCCTTGTCTGTAGCAAAAATTGGGTTTGATCCTTAGTGTATGGAATCAGAATGTTATCAGGGTCTTTGCCAAAATGTTGTTGAGAAAGCAAGCGACCTTTAATAATGATAGAAGCTACCTGAGCAGGATAGACAGCAATAACTTTAGAGGATGTGGCAGGCAAATGAACCCAAAGCAAGGGGCAACCTTTATTTTTAAAATGTGGATCCCGCTGCCAGAATAGTCCCGTGGGTGTATGAGGGGTGTGTAATATAACCAAAACCAAAGGAAGGTTATAAGATATTTGTGTAACAAATTGTTGAGCAATGGCTTCTGTGACTTGAATTAATGCTTGCCGCGCCTCAGGAGTAAGCTCTCGAGGAGAAGAAGGGTCAGAATCTCCCCTTAAAATATCATTAAGAGGCAAAAGCACATAGGTGGGTAGTTTTAAATATGGTCTTAGCCATTGGATATCTCCTAGTAATTTTTGGAAATTGTTAAGAGTGTGGAGATGGTCCACATGCAATTGTATATTAGGGATTTGAATTTGATTAGTTTGAAGTTTGAGGCCCAAGTAGGTGTAGGGGTCCTGTGTCTGAACCTTATCAGGGGCTATCTGAAGTCCCAAGGCAGTAAGGGCTTTATAGAGATCCAAATAACAATTGTTAAGATCATAGGTATTAGGTGCAGCAATTAACAAATCATCCATATAATGTAATATATAAACTTGTGGCCACCGCTCTCTCACAGGGTCTACTGCTTGAGCAACATATTTTTGGCAAAGACTAGGGCTGTTAGCCATACCCTGGGGAAGGACCTTCCATTGAAATCTTTGCATAGGGCCCTGAAAATTGATGTGGGGGAGGCTGAAAGCAAAATAGGGTCTGTCCTCAGGATGTAAAGGAATAGTAAAAAAGCAATCTTTTAAGTTGATGACCATTTTATAATAGTCCCTAGGAATAGCTACCAGTGTAGGGATGCCTGGCTGTAGTGCCCCCATCGGGCGCATAACCTTATTGATAGCACGCAAATCCTGTAAAAGGTGCCATTTGCCTGATTTCTACTTAATAACAAAAATAGGAGTGTTCCAGGGTGAGGTTGAGGGTTCCACATGGCCAGCTGTCAACTGTTCCTGTACTAACATGGAGGCAGCCTCTAATTTTTCTTGGGTAAGGGGCCACTGATCCACCCACACAGGAGTTTGAGTTTCCCAAATAATTTTGTCTGCATGGGGTACAGGAGGGTCAGGGACCGACACTAAAAATCCAAATACCCAAGTCCAAATTTGTCTGTTTTTTGTATGGGCTGTACAGGCTCAACCTGTCCTTGTCCTAGCCTCCCAAAGCCTGTACCAGGGATAAAGCCCATACGAAGCATTTGATGAGTGACTAAAGAGTCGGGACTAGCAAGAATAACTTTCATTTGGCTTAGAATGTCTTGTCCCCAAAGGTTGACAGGGAGATCAGGAACAACGAAGGGGGTAACAGTTCCTTTATTTCTTGTGTTATCTTTTGTGTCAGCCCAATTAAGCACCCTGGAGCTAACTAAGGGGTTTTCTGATTGCCCTATTCCTTTAAGGTCAGTTAATGATGAGGTGAGGGGCCATTCTGATGGCCAATATTTTTGAGAAATAACTGTGGCGTCTGCACCAGTATCTAGGATCCCTTGGAATTTCTTTCCTTCAATAAATAAGGTAAGAGTGAGTCTTTTGTGGGAGATAGGTTGGACCCAATACACATCAGAGGAACCTAAAGAGGCTGTGTTTCGTGGTGAATTTGGGGCGGCGGGAGTGTTTCCTGAATTGAGGGGAAGGAGTATTAATTGTGCAATTCTTGTTCCTGCAGGGATGGCTGCTACTCCGTTAATAGCTGTGGCCAGTATTTTAATTTCTCCAGTGTAATCATTATCAATGATGCCAGGGAAGACCTGAACACCTTGTAAGGTGGTAGAAGCTCTCCCAAGAATAAGAGCACACATATGAGGTGGAGGGGGGCCTACAACCCCAGTGGGTATTATTTGGTGTCCGTGCATAGAGTCTAATATTGTATCGGTGGAGGCACAGAGGTCCAATCCTGCGCTGCCTGGGGTAGCACATTGGAGGGAGGTGATTGTGGAGAAGGACAGGGGGCCTGGATTGGGCTGGGAATCTGAGAGGGAACAAACCTTATTGCCCCTGGGTTTGTTCTGGAGGCGGTCGGGGCCAGGGGCTGGCCCCGAGAGGAGTTTCCCGAGAAGTTAAAGGGAATAGGCTGTCCAAAGGCATTGGTCTTGGATCTACACTCCTTGGCCCAGTGGTGACCTTTACCACATTTAGGGCAAAGGGTGAGCCGAGGTGGTTTAGCCCCTGTTTGAGGAGATATGGGTCCTTGACCCAGTCTCCCTGTTGGGCAGTCTCGTGCAAAATGGCCAGGTTGTTTGCAAGTAAAGCAAGTACGTGGGCCAGGGTTGTGAAGGGCCTTGGTGAAGGCGGCGCCAATGGCGAGACCCATGGCATGGGCTGTTCCTACCCTGGCACACAGCCTAATGAAGTCAGAAAGGTCCCCTTTATCTTTGTGGGGCTGAAGAACATCTTGACATATCGGGTTGGCATTTTCAAAGGCAAGATATTTTACAAAGGAGCTCTCGTTTTCACTTGGTCCAAGTAAGTGCTCCGCAGTTAGATTAAGCCGGGCAACAAAGTCACTGTAAGGCTCATCAGGACCCTGATGAATTTTTGCTAGGGAGGTGGTGGCCGAGCCCTTTTGAGGGAGCCGTCTCCAAGCGTGCAAACCAGCAGTTTGAACCTGTACTAGGAACCCATTAGGAAAGTGCGCCTGTTTAGGGTTAGTATCAAATGGTGCATTACCCACTAGTTTAACATAGGTCCAGGATTTAGAGGAAGCCTTGGTTGAATTTTTTTGGGCAGTTTAGATTAGGCAAGGGAAGCAGGGGAAAAAAAATGTCTGGGGGGGCAGTAGGTCCCTGAAGAGCCGGAGCACAAAAGGCAGGGGGTATATAAGAGGGAGGTGGATTTTTAAGAGGTGGCAGGTTTGGAGAATGGTATCGAGCCGCTGCCTCCTCCAGGGTAGCCTCATCCTCTGGGGTCAACTCATCATGGGGATTTAAAACCGGATAAATCTTAGGGGGATTTTTAGGGGACTCCTTTGGTAAGGTAGGGTCTGGGAGGTTCCTGGGGTCTGGGAGGGTCCCAGGGTCCTGAGAAGGCTGAGTAGGGGGCATTTGAATACTAACTGAAGGGCATGCCAAGGGGGGGTGAGAGGTGGATTGCATTGCCTGCTCCCCAATTTTTACAAGTTTTAAAGTACCACTGTCAAAGGGTGAACTTTTAAGAATCTCATTAATTAAATTCCAATAAGAAAAGACAGTGACGGGCACCTTTTGAGGACCAAAAGTCTCATAATAATCTTTGAGGCAGTCTCCTACTCTGAGCCACCTTTTACCATCAATTGACCCCTCGAGGGGAAACCAAGGACACAAATCCTCTATGTATGAAAAGAATGATCTTAAATCCTTTTTCTTAACACGCTCTCCCTGAGTCTTGAGGGCCTCCTTGAGACCCGTCAGAAACAAATCATGTGACAAAACTGCTTGTCCCATGGTGTGTCACTCACCTTGCGCCGGCCTCACTCTCCTCGTGGATCTGATTCCCGGTCACGTTTACCGAGGCGATCCCGAATCCCGCTTGGCCAAGGCTTCCTCGGAGGGCTGTGTTCGCTTCTCAGACAAAGGTTCCAATCAACCACGTTGGGCGCCAACTGTCCCGGCCCACGGGACATCAACATGAGACAGCGAACCTAAGACAGAAGGAATGAAAGGGACAAGAGACGCAGGGAGTGACAGCAAGACAGGAATTCTGATCAAGCTGCAAATTTTTATTGTTCTCACGGGTATTTATGCTGAGGAAATGAGGGGTATGACGAGGTGCAGGCTGGTTGGCTGTGTTCTTCTATTGGGCTCCTGATAGGGTGCAAGTTCGTGCTGGTGGGAAGGTGAAGTTCGCGCCGGCGGGAAGGTGTAGTCCCGGAAGAGAAGCAGGGATGGCGCCATAGGCGCCATACTGTCAGAATTATCAGCCAGGTGGTGGGGAGGGGCGCTGCTGCTTATTGTAAAGGTCAGAATGTTCTCAGAATGAGAACTTCTTGGTCCCTGACATGAAAGAACATGGATGCCAACCAAGAATACTATACCCAGCAAAACTACCTTCAGATTTGATGATGAAATAAAATCCTTCCACAATAAACAAAGTTAAAAGAATTTACAAATAGAAAACCTGCCCTACAGAACATTCTCAGCAAAATATTTTCTGAGGAGGAAGTGAAACTCAGCAAAGGGAGGAACTACCCTAAAGGAAGAGTCAATCAAAGGGGAAACCAAGTCAAGTTAAAAACAAAAAATAAGCCAAAAAGATCAGGAGTACAAATCATATCACAATAATAACCCTGAATGTTAATAGCCAAAACTCAATAATCCAAAGACATAGAGTGGCAGAATGAATTAAAAAGAAAGACCCAACAATATGCTGCCTTCAAGAGATTCATCTCATAGAAAATGACATCAACAGACTAAATGTGAAAGGATGGGGAAAAACATACCATGCACATGGATCCAGTAAAAAAGCACCCTCATATCAGATAAAGAGAACTTCAAATCTAAATTAGTCAGAAGGGATAAAGAAGGACATTTCATATTGCTAAAGGGAAGCATAAAAGAACAAGATATAACAATTTTAAATATTTATGCCCCAAACAGTGGAGCATCTATGTATATCAAATAGACCCTCTCAATTTTAAGAATCAAATAGACCAAAACACATCAATAGTTGGGGACTTTAACACACCACTCTCACCACTGGATAGATCATCCAAAAACTGAACAAAGAAACTATAGAACTAAATAATACAATCAATGATATAGACTTAATGGACATTTACAGAGTATTTCATCCATCATCAAGCAAATATACTTTCTTCTCAGCAGCTCATGGATCCTTCTCCAAAATAGACCATATGCTATGACACAAAGAAACTATTAGTAAATACAAAAAAATAGATATTCTACCCTGTATCCTATCAGACCATAAAGGAATGCAATTAGAAATAAAAAATAAAATAACAAACAAAATCTACTCATACATCTGGAGATTAAATAATATGCTATTGAATGATGCAATAACAGAAGATATCAGGAAAAAAATAAAAAAATTCTTAGAGGTAAATGAGAATAATGACACAACATACCAAAATCTCTGGGACACTATGAAAGCAGTAGTAAGAGGAAAGTTCATTGCATTGACCTTATACATTAAAAAAATAAAAAGTCAACAACTAAATGACCTAACATTACATCTCAAAGCCCTAGAAAAAGAACAGATCAACACCAAAAATGGTAGAAGACAGGAAATGATTAAAATCAGAATTGAAATCAATGAAATTGAAACAAGAGAAACAATTCAAAAAATTGACAAAACAAAAAGTTTTTTTTTGTAAAAGTAAACAAAATTGATAAACCCCTAGCCACACTAATGAAGAGAATGAGAGAGAAAACCCAAATAACTAGAATTTGGGATGAAAAAGGAAAGATCACACCAGACACTATTGAAATACATAACATAATTAGAAGCTACTTTGAAAATCTATACTCCAACAAAATAGAAAATACCAAAGACATGGACAAATTTTTAGGGACATATGGACCTCCCAAAATGAATCAGGAAGACATACACAATCTAAACAGATCAATTTCAAGCACTGAAATAAAAGAAGCCATCAAAAGCCTACCAGCCAAGAAAAGCCCAGGACCAGATGGATTCTCAGCCAGATTCTACAAGACCTTTAAAGAAGAACTGATACCAATACTCCTCAAAGTATTCCAAGAAATAGAAAAGGAGGGAACCCTTCCAAATTCATTCTGTGAGGCTAGTTTCACTCTGATATCAAAACCAGACAAAGACACACCAAGGAAAGAAAACTTTAGACCAATATCCCTGATGAACATAGATGCAAAAATCCTTAACAAAATACAGGCAAATTGCATACAAAAATACATTAAAAAGATTGTGCACCATGATCAAGTGGGGTTTATCCCAGGGATGCAAGGTTGGTTCAACATCCAGAAATCAATAAATGCAATTCATCACATCAATAGGCTTGAAGTTAAGAATCACATGATTATTTCAATAGATGCTTAGAAAGCATTTGATAAAATACAGCACCCCTTCATGCTTAAAACACTAGAAAAAATAGGAAAAGTAGGAACATACCTCAACATTGTAAAGTCTATCTATACTAAGCCCACAGCCAACATCATTCTTAATGGAGAAAAACTGAAAGCATTCCCTCTAAAAACTGGAACAAGACAGGGATGCCCTCTTTCACCACTTGTATTCAACATCATCCTTGAAACACTTGCCAGAGCAATTAGACAGACCAAAGAAATTAAAGGAATACAAACAGGAAAAGAAGAGCTAAAGTTGTCACTATTTGCTGATGACATAATCCTATATTTAGAAGATGCAAAAAACTCCACTAGAAAACTTCTAGCACTAATAAATGAATTCAGCAAAGTAGTGGGATATAAAATCAATATACATAAATCTCATGCATTTCTATTCATAAGTGATGAATCCTCTGAAAGAGAAATTATGAAAACCACTCCAGTCACAGTAGCTTCAAAAAAAATAAAATACTTGGGAATTAATGTAACGAAAGAGGTGAAAGTCCTCTACAATGAAAACCACAGAACATTAAAAAAAGAAATTGAAGAAAGCCTTTAAAGATGGAAAGATCTCCCATGTTTTGGATAGGCAGAATTAACATTGTCAAAATGGCCATTCTACCAAAGACATTATACAGATTCAATACAATTCCAATTAAAATCTCAATGACCTTCCTCACAGAAATAGAGAAAGCAATCATGAACTTCATCTGGAAGAACAAGAGACTTCAAATAGCTACAACAATCCTGAGTAGAAAAAGTGAAACAGGAGGTATTACAATACCAGACATTAAACTATACTACAGAGCAATAGTAACAAAAACAGCATAGTATTGCCACCAAAATAGACAAGCAGACCAATGGTACAGAATAGAAGACACAGAGACAAAACCACATACATACAGTCACCTCATACTAGACAAAGAAGCCAAAAACATACAATGGAGAAAAGATAGCCTGTTCAACAAATGATTCTGGTAAAACTGGAAATCCACATACAGTAAAATAAAATTAAAATTCTATCTCTCACCCTGCACAAAACTCACAATGGATCAAGGACATAGGAATTAGATCAGAGATCCTGTACCTAATAGAAGACAAAGTAGGCCCCAATCTTTATCATGTTGGTTTACAATCAGACTTCCTTAATAAGATGCCCAAAGCACAAGAAATCAAAGCAAGAATCAATAAATGGGATGAACTCAAACTAAAATCTTTTTCTCAGCAAAGGATACAATCAATAATGTGAAGAAGGAGCCCACAGAATGGGAGAAAATCTTTTCCACACGCACTTCAGATAGATCACTTATCTCCAAAATTTATAAAGGACTTAAACTTTACACCAAAAATACAAAGAACCCAATCAAAAAATGGGCCAAGGAATTGGACAGACACTTTACAAAAGAAGACATACAGGCAATTAATAAATATATGAAAAAGTATTCAACATCTCTAGAAATTAGAGAAATGCAAATTAAAACAACTCCAAGATTTCATCTTACTCCAATTAGAATGGCTATTATCAAGAACACAAACAATAATAGATGTTGGAGTGGATGTGGGGGAAAAGGCACACTTTTAGGTTGCTGTAGAGTTGCAAATTGGTGAAGCCACTCTGGAAAGCAGTGTGGAGATTCCTCAGAAAACTTGGAATGGACCTACCTTTTGACCCAGTTATCCCACTCCTAGGATTATACCCAAAGGACTTAAAGTCAGCATACTACAGTAATGCAGCCACATCAATGTTTATAGCAGCACAGTTCACAATAGCTAGATTGTGGAACTAACCTAGATGCCCTTCAACAGATGAATGGATAAGAAACTATGGTACATATACATAATGGAATATTATTCAGCTATAAAGAAGAATAATATTATGGCATTTGCAAATAAATGGATGGAATTGGAGAATATCATGCTAAGTGAAATTAGCCAATCCCAAAAAACCAAAGCCGAATTTTTTCCCTGATATGTGGAGAATGATATATAATGGGGGCAGGGGGTGGGGAGGGAGAGAAGAATGGAGAAACTTTAGATTATGTAGAAGGAAATGAGAGGGAGGGGGGTATTAAAAATGGTGGAATGAGACAGACATCATTACCCTATGTTCATGTATGATTACACTAATGGTATGAATCTACATCATGTACAACCATAGAAATGAAAGGATGTACCCCATTTGTGTACAATGAATCAAAATGCAGTCTATAAAAAATTAAATGATAAATTTTAAAAAAAGATTTTCAATCATGGGCAAAGCCGATATTCAATTAAACCCTCCAACTTAAAAGTAGAACATTTGAGACAAGAAAGTTACTTAACTTCTTTGAACTCCAGTTTTTCATGTGTAAGCAGGCTAAAAACACCTGCCACTTGGGTGAAGATTAAATGAACTACACATAAAATTCTAAATACACTAATCTAGACTATGGAATTATCTCAATAGTTTTTCTTCTTGTGTCTATTGTCGCACTAAATTTTATAACATAAATGGTAATTATTATTATACTCCTGTTTCTCAGAGTCAGGAGTATAGATCGGCACAGAGAAGAAAGTTTGTCTCTATCTACAAAGTCTGGGGCCTCAGCTGGATAGACACAAGTACCTGGAATCATCAGAATTGTCTTCACTCATATGCCTGGAACTACTGGAACTACCCACTGGAGCGTCTGTATGTGTTCTTACCATGTGACTTGGGGCTTCCCACAGTGACAGCTGAGTCCCAATAGGTACACCCAAGACAAATCATTTCAAGAGTGAGTGCAGAACTAACTTTGAATAAGAGGACATATAAAGCTACTTAACCTGGGTCATAACAAGTCCACTGTGATTTCCAAGGGGAGGGAACATAACCCACCCTGATCAATAGAAAAGACTTTGAATTTTCAAAGAACATTTTGTAAGACCACCATAGTCCTCATTCTCCACCATAGATGAAATCTGCTGAGCATTGGCTTTGCTTCCTGGAATCAGTGCAAGGAAGGGCTCTGCAGTCACACCAGGACATCGCCCCATTCACAGCTATCAAAACAAATTTGAAGAACTCATCCTAGAAAACATGATTCCTAATTTTGAGCTAGTTAAGGAATAAAAACTACTTTCAACAGGTAATTGTTTTCTCTTTAAATGGAAACAGTTTTTAGTGACTTTTAATTTTCCCCCTCTAATTTGGGGCAGTGAAAACTATATTTAATTCACATGACTGTCCATGAGAACTTTCTTGGCATCTATATGTACTTCCACAATTAATTTTTAAAAATTGTAAGCACTCTAAATTTCACTTGCGGTTTTTTAAGGTCCACCACATTAGAATGTCAAATATTATGCTAAAACATGGAATGCATTTCCCAGTCTTAGTTAATTCAATAAATTATGCATTCCATGTAATATGTCAATCATATATAGATATACATATATAAATATATCAAATGCCATTTTCAAATAGCAGGTTGATATATATATATATATATATACACATATGTATATGTATGTATACATATTTTTCTTCAGAAAAAGGCATAGCTTTCATTTTGTAAAATATTTGCCAAAAATATGATTGGCTAAATTCCTTACTCTGTGTTTTTAAATATAATTTGAAAATAATTAGTAACAGCTTCATCATCTTTGAACTAGGTTTATTGTTTTATTATGGGGAACTGAATGAGTTCTGAAAGGCACATTTGATATGACTGGCATTCTGCTTTGCTCACCAATGATAGCAAAGTCTTGAATGTAGAGCATATGTGGGAAGAGGGGCCAACTGATGAAGAGAGTTCTTGAATGGCTTAGACCATTTTAGACTTGGAATATAAAGCTGCTACTGCCCAATACAAAATAGTAGCTAAGTAATCTTTTTCCTTCTCCCGATTTTACTCTTGTTGGTTTCCTTCATCTTTTTTTTTTTTTTTCCTTTTTGTGCCAATGAATTTGCTTCAATTCTCCCTGAAAAATGTCAAATAGTCATTCTTTTTTTCAAAGAATGTGGCTTTCTGAAAATTTAGTTAGGTAAGAAGTACAAGGCTGATGAAATTTCCTAATCTGACATGACTAATCATGACTTTCCTTTGATCATTAGCTTCCAGGGCCAATGTTACTCCTTATTTGGATTAATTAGCATGTCATATTAACATGCCCAGATGCCCAGCAGCTCATTGTTTTGATGCAGATTTTTTCTGTTGAAGGTATTTGGAGAGGCAGTGAGGGGCAGTGAAGGGTGCCTGGGACATAATGCCTTTCTGGAGATAGTAAAGCCACATAATATGTTTCCTTAAATTATTAATTTATTCTGACTCAACCTGCTCTTTGAGAATGGCATTTGATGTACTATATTATTTGTTTCTCAGAGGACACAGTAATTGCTCCTGTTCAGACTCTTTCTTTGTTAACAATTTTCAGTTTGAATATTATGACAATTAAGAATATCTTTTCGTAGAGGTTGAATCCTTCAAAAAAATTTAATGCATTAAAATTTCTCCTTGGAATTTGACCATAGTTACTTGGTTTGTGTCATGGATCTGTGTGATCATGACATTAAGCACCAACAATATTCAGGGAGTTCCATTTTTCTAGGACTTGGATGGTTGTCTGTGAATTATAATTTTGGGTAGACTAATTCAAAAGGGACCAAGATAGAGCCCCTGCCCATGAGTGCCATTACATGGAAGAGAATAGAATGATACTGGAAGCTATCTATCTAATTGCATGTAAGTCCAAAATTGCAGATGGAGGCAAATTTTATATATCTCAAGTAAACTTTAATATTTTAGAACAAGAGAGACATTATTAAATCTGAAAGTTAGATTATTCCAAAACCATCAGTTGGTATACACTGATGGGAAATCTAGGTTGTGGGAGGAAATTAAGTGGCTCCTAGATTAGAGCTGAAATTAAGTAATAGAAATTAGAACCAGGTGTTTGGAAATAGAAAAAAAAAAGTTTAAAATTAAACCTATTAATGTCAACAATTGCACTCAGGGTCTGTTTACAGAAGGCAAATCTGCAATACAAGACATAAAGGAAACTAGAGTTTGCCAAAAATGGAGTCAAATGGGAAGAAAAGGAACTTGGACTCCAAAGACTAGAAACTTCTACTTTTATATCTTAATTACATGATCTTGGAAAAGAAATTTTGGGGGATTCAGTTCTTTCCTGTCTGAAGTATTATAGAACAAATAAATATTTTAAATAATATTTTCATAGCACATAATTTGGGTGGCAGCCTGACAGATATTGACTGTACACAAAGCATACAGCTATGTGGCAATCCTTAGGTATCAAGAGAAAGGGTGGAATAGACCAGAAGGTTCCAGAGAGCGGAGGAGAATAAACAGATTCAGGGGTAGAACACCTAGAGATGACACTGGTGTTTTGTCACCGTGTTAAACAGCATTGCCTTTACCTTGTTGGTAATGGGAAGAATTGGAGAATTGTTCAACAGTCATCCCTTTCAGAGTATGAACAGATTCAAAGAGGATGCAGAGACACCTAAGAGACTATGTATGGCAAGAGGTTAAATTGTACTTTTAAAGGGAAGTAGATAAAGAACAGTCAAATTCTACAAATGAAAAGTTTGTAAAATTCATCTTTGTTTTGGTACTGGGGATTGAACTCAGAGGTGCTTAACCACTGAGCCACATTCTAGCACTATTTATTTTATTTAAAGACAGGGTCTCACTAAGTTGCTCAGGCTGGCTTTGAACTCACAAGCCTCCTGCCTCAATCTCTCACGTCACTTGGATTACAAACGTGCACCCCCATGCCCAGCCTAAAATTCATCTCAAGTTACTGTAGCCTTATCCACTGCCAGACAGTTGGACATTATTAGAGTCACAGTGAAAAAAAAAATTTAATGCCCAACTCTTAAAACAATTAACAATAACTCATATGACTTCAATTTAATCAAAAATTGTGTGCTCCAGACTTATCTAAATATTCTCCATCTATTTCTAATGCCAACAGAGTGAAATGAATTTTATGTCAGTTTTACACTTGATGCAACTGACACTCAGAGAGGTTTAGAAACATGACCGTGTCACTCAGCTAGAAAATTGCACACTGTAGACTCCTCTGAATTTCAGGCCCAACTTTTAGCAATTGTGCTAACATCAGTGTTATTCTCAAGGACTCATTTCTTGCTTAATTTTAATTCTCTTATACAGTAGATGTCAATTTTCAGAGTTTACAATTTAGTTTGTATCTTATTGATTGCTTTCCAGATTGCCTGTTCCCTGGAGACCTTGGGAGTTCTCTTAATTCATTGGCAACGTATTAAATGGCAGTTTATAATCAGTTTCCAGTCATGGAATGTTTCCCTAAAGTCAACAAAACCCACCCCAAGTGGTAGATCCTTATAGAATTAAAATAAAAAGTTGACTGAATTTGGTATGCTCATGTCTTCATATCTTTGTCCTCACATATCCACTTATAGAATCCATCTAAGCACCACGGATAGCTCAGTGGTAGAATATTGATCCACAGCGAAGTCTACCTACCTTTGGACTTATACAAGTCTTCCATTAACAAATCCTATATTGTGCTTTGATTATTACCCGTATAATTTCATGCATCATGACATAGCCCAAATGAAACAAATTAAAGTTTATTAATGAATCTAGCCTCGAAGTGACCTAAAATGCCAACCATTTTGCAGATGTGATCCATAGTGGGGGGTGGATAGGGAAGAATGATGGAACTTTGGATTATACAGAGGGGAGAGAGGGGAGGGGAGGAGTGGTAGGGATGGGAAGGATGGTAGAATGAGATAGACATTATTACCTATAAACATGTATGAAAAAAATTTAAATATTTATCACTGTCAAAAAAAAAGATATTGAAAAATTTTCAATACCACATATTATTTCACTAAGATTACTCTGAAATGTTCACATTTTTCCTGTTCCCAAATGAAATTGATGGGTATATACCAAGAATTTAAAAAACTATATATGAGGAAAAAGCCAATTATAATGGACTTAAAGGTGTGCATATTCAACTCCAACAAGCAACACATATTTATTTGTTTTCCTTTATAAAGCTTTATTTCTGCATGAAAAAAAAAAAATAAAGTGTATCCTATAAGCAATAGCCAAGGGCACCTGAACTTGACTTCAATAGAAGTAGAAGAATCTTATAAATGAGTTAACTTTTTTTTTAAAAAGGATAAAGACCCAAATGCCTTGTTATATTTCTCTTTTTATGGATCATAATTGCTTAATAAACTTTAGCAGAAAATAATCAAAATGTATTAGGATTTACTTTTGAAACAATTGAGAGTCACATTGTTAATTGAAAAATCAGACTATTTTGGCAAAAAATTAAAAGCACAAAGTAAATTTAGTTTCTCCTGACATTAAGTTTAGCAGTGATTTTTCCATTCCATATGATTTTGGAGTCAAAATATAAATTATAATCCTTCCTACATGCTTGAACCATAGTTCTCATTGGCCAGCACAACACAGAATTCCTTCAATTTATCAGTATTCCAAGCTCCCACATGGTTCTCTACAAATCCTTGTGTATCCATTATGGTGTGTAGAGTTGCAACATTAGGGTATAACCATGCATACATACATGTGTAATCACATAATATGTTGAGAAAAGGAGATTATTGTTAGAAAAGGGGGAAATGCTATGTAAAATATTTAAGGTCCTTCTCTTAAAGTAGACACCCAGAAAGTTTTAAATATTTTCATAGTTACTTTTTAGGTTTACAAACTCAATGCCTCCACAAGTATAATAGAGGTAGCTACACTTATAGTGCACAATTATGTTCCATGAAATTTTTATAAGGTGACATTATACAAGTGATTTGGTTGTAGTATAAGAAGTAAAATTTGTAATAGTGTTTCCTAAGAAGCAGTACCATTGAAATCTGAAATAAGTTCATGGTTATTTCTTTGACAGATATATTTTAGGTTGTGTATGTTAATGCATGCATTTTTTAAATCTAGAAAGCTACATTATATCATCTTAAAATCTGCAAAAAGAATGAAGCTTTGAGAGAAAAGAAAGCATAACACATCACATTTTATGTTGTCTACTATATGCCAGGAACTTGTTGAAAATGCTTTCCACATATTAACTTATTTAACAGAATATTTTGGCATCAGTCAAATAATTTTAACATCCAGGCAATTGATATAGCAATAACTGGCTGGAGACAGAATTACTGAATTTACTCACAGAAGTAAGTGTTCACCAGTTATTGGTATGGTGAAAACATAACTGTGATACTACACTTTATGGAGGAATAAAATGTGCTTGCTTCTGGAAATATATTAAATGTGAGGACACGTTAAGTGCCATTAGGATTTTCATTTGCATCATTTTTTCATGAATCTGATCATGATACACAGACTGGTTTCATCTTGCTATACCAACATAATGTCAGCAGAAGGAGTGTGGGTGAGTCAACCTCTTGTTATTAATTCAAAGAGATACATCTGACTACCTACCACGAATTAGAAATTCAACAGAAAAAAAGAGATTACTCTGGTGACTCTAATATGAAAATGAACAGGTAAGGTATATAGTGTACCTTTTTGTATCTGTCATAAATAACCACAAAATGCTTTGAAGTATTAACTACAGGAAAACACTTAACTTATGGTAGGGGTGCTCTTTATGTTTTAAGAGATGAATTATTTTTTTAAAAAAATTAGTTAATATATAAGTCAAACTCAAATATTCATGTGTGGAGAATATGATCAACTTTCTGTACGTGAACCACATTTTATACATAACTGACTTTTAATCATAATAAGAATGTTGGTTTAGTCAACACTTAAAATGCTCACTCCTCTAATCATAGTCAGAAGCTAGTCCTACCAAATGATTCATGACAATATTGAGGTTAAGGATATCTCAGTGTGTCTGTTTTCAATTATTCTGCTCAAGTTCAATTTAAAAGTTCTTTTACTCATAAAACCATGGGCATTACTATAATATTTTTCATCTAAAAAGTGTACACTTTGGGGAAAAAAAACATCTTATAAAAGTTTCAATTGTAAAATAAGTTTGCTAATTTAGAACATATTAAGGATATCTCATCACTTTGAAGCATACTGTAATTGATGATAAAATATTTCTGTACAGCCCTTAGAATAGAGTTATAAATAGGTCACTAGTTTGCATGCTCACTGTGCTCAGTCCCTGACATCACAGACCATCTTTAGCTGCTGATTTAGAGTTGAGTACAACACAGGCATCAGACAATCAATTCTCCTTAATAGCAACATTATGGATTTCATGTCTTAAATTACCCCATCCATGAATATGTTTTCTAATGAGGTTTTCAAAAGACCAAAACTATGAACTGGCAAAAGTCACCTACCAGGTCATCAAGAGGCTATCTAATACAGTGACTGAGAAGATATACCCTAGATTCAAACTTTGTCAAGGTTTGATTTATCCCTATTGCAAGTTGAAATTAAATCACCCCTCTTTTTTTCTCCATTTGTAAAAAAGTCATAATTTAAGCACCTGCCTCTCTGAAACCTTATATTACATAGTTAAAATGTAGAAACTTAAAAATACCAAATCAGTTATTAATGCATATAAGACTAAAATGAAGACACAAATTTGAATTGATGGTAGGTAAGTAATGCTATTAGGAAAAAGCATTCAGGTGAAGCAGGACCAGATTGGAAGAAATATTGAATTAAAGTAGCCTATTGGCTAATGCAGACTCTTATTACTCAAAAGCATTGAATTAAGAATTCCCAAACATCATTCCCATCTCCAAGTCAAATTTTAAAACACATTTTTCTGTTCTTTTCACTTCTCTGGTGTCTTTCCCCACACAGGTAGATTTTCTTCACCATATGCCATATGTACTCATACTGAAAAAGTTATCATTTTGTGCCTTCATTTCTCTCCTAAGCCTAATTTTTTAAGATATTTTGCATGAAATATAAAAAGGTGATAAAGTTGGTCAAGCAAAACAATATTAGGTGATTTGTTTGTTTTCAATATCTAAACTTTCACTTTTCAATTGAAAGGCCAAAGCTAATCAGACTCTAAGAAATTCATACCAACATGTGTACATGCAAATTTTGGAAAAATATCTTCATGGAAAAATTCTTGATTTTCATTGAGAAATAACCACCATAAGAACCAAAATGCCTGAGCATTCCTTCCCTCCCAAATTGCAACCTCTTAGCCTTTGCCACCATAATTCTAAAGAACAAGGAATTTCAATCTGTTTCTCAGTTTTCAATATATCAATATTTTAAGAAAAAAAATTTGCACACATTCCCAGTGTTGATCTAAATTCTTTTGTGTTTAAACATAAAATTATCAAATTCCTTATGCTTATAACTTACATAATTAAAAGGAAAATTAGTTTTGTCAATTAAAAAAATTCAAGGTATATAACTACATAATCAATAAATTAAAACAGCAAATTTAATGATAAATAATTTACTGAAACTAATTTGACATGTTTGAGTCATTAGCAAACATTTATGTTTAAAAAGTTAATGGTAAAATAGTTAACTGTTTAGACTGTTAGATCAGACATGAACGTTAGTTACTGTAAAATCATTACTAAGCGTTCCAGTAATTGTATAAACCCCAAAGCAAGAATTTTCCAAATTACTTCCATGCTGCATACTTATGACTGTTATATCGGGTAGTATTCTATACCAAAAGGGTCATATAATATGAATTAGACAGCATAGATTTTACATTTAGCTTCTCTCATTTGCTGAATTTAATCTGAGGGATATCAGCAAATTTCTCTCAATTTGTTTCCTCATTTCCTCAAGTACTAATTACTGCCTGATAAAATTGTGTGGTTAATAATATTTAGTTGACACTTGTAAAGCATCAGCACAGTTACAGCATTTAGTAGGTATTAGACAACCAGCTTATTTTTTAGATTAAAAAATATTTAATGTTTGCTGTAAGTTCCATGATACAATTACATAATGTAATCATATCATTAGTTTTACATAGAAAGTAATTCTGTAATATTATCTTACAACTTTTCTGTATTTGTAGAACTAGAAAAATTGACTTTCAGGAGCTATATTAACATAATAAGTAATATTTATAGATGAATATTGATGAGAGATTACAAGAGTTACACATTAAAATTAACTAACTTTAAATAAGAACCAAAGTCATTCAGTTCTCTGATAAGTTCTTTCATACATCCACAGTGATTTCTTTTCTTATGACAGAATTTTATAATAAAAATCTCATTCCTTTAGATGTTAATAATCTTTCAGTCATAGAATTGTGGACATTGATGAATAATAGCCAAAGGATATTGGGTGAGTGCTGTAAAGCAAAAAGGATTAGATTGTATATCCAATCTCATAGGAATCAGAGAACGTATCAACTTTTAATAATATTGGAGAAAACAGTAAGTACACAAAAACAATGCAGAGGAGCTGGGGCTCTGTGGTAGAGTGCTTGCCTCACACATGTGAGGCACTGGGTTCAATCCTTAGCACCACATAAAAATAAATAAAGGTATTGTGTTCATCTACAACTAAATATATATTTTTTTAAAAAAATAATGTAGAGCAGTTCAAGGCCACCAATATAACTCTAGACCTTTCCCTACCATGTCAGTATGCTCCCTGATTCAGATTAAACATGACGGCTCTAGAACATATATGGAGTCACATCATGTACAGTGGAAGAACCATAACTGATATGAAATATGATCTTTCTGTATTCAGATAATCATGCCCCATAAATGCATAGATTCCATGTGTTTGTTATTGGTAGTTCTGGATAATTAGTCATATATTGCTGAATGAATTACCAAAGTAAGAACTCATACAAGTAAACGTCAGTTTCTTTGCTAGGATGTCTATCATTAGTATGTTTATAAGGAAATCTGACTGGGTCATTTTCTTACCCAAGGATAAAACTTCATTGAAGTGAGAGAGTACACGACATGACATTGCTCAATTATTTATTTCCTAGTTGGATAGGATTTAAAAAAAAAAAACAACCTGCAGATAGTGGGGTCATTAAATGAAGAGCCAACTATGGACCATACATGAAGACATCAACTCATGGAGGCTGTAGATAAACTAAAATGTTCTAAAAGGAACAATCAGGTCCAACATAGAGCTAGAGAAAAGTGAAATGATTAGCCAGGAGTCAAACTTCCACCCAAAATGGAAACAGGAAAAAGTCTATATAATTAAGAATAAATTAAGGTAAACTGGAAGGACATGTGCATAGGAAGGAAAGATCAATGAATCCAAAGGAATCTGAGTATAGATAAAAGAAGGGTCCAGAAACCACTGTAGTCACCTAGGAAGCAACAACACCAAGCAGTAACTTCTACTCTGCATTTGGTAAGAGCAGGAACCAGGGCCAAACATGTTAACATAGATATGCAAAATTTCCAGCTTGAAAAGTATGTCTTATCATTCAGCCAATCATTTTCACCCACACATTGTACAATCAGCAATCAAGAAAGGTGAGACTGGACAGCTTAGAAATAGAATTTTCATTGACTGCTCCCTTTTGCTCCTTGCCCTCTTCTTCCTGATTTATGCCTGTTTTTAACTTGATCCTTTCTTGCTTGTTAAGATTTTAATCTTAGTCATAATGCTTTGCTTATTATTTAAGCTTCATGACAGATGCAATTTCTCCCATCTTCACTTCTGTGCCTTCCATAGATAGTCACCCCTTTTGGGTGACAGTCAATTCTAATCCACACTGGAAATTGACCTCCATCCTATAAGATCCCCCTGCAGGACTTCAACCTATAATATCTAACTGATGACCGCTCTTCCATAAGAAATTGAATTTTCCCAGATCCCATTGAGGAAAAGTGTAACAGGATGTTTCAAAGTCAAGGTATAATATATCTGATTAAATTATAGCCTTGTAATGTTCAATGAGTAGATCCAGATAGTACATCTTCATGGAGGATCAACTAAATGTCAGGATCTTAGGTTGTTGCCTTTATTTACTTTATGCAAGACGCTGGTTTGTTGATTTTTAATCTTCTAATGAAGTAATTTTATGATTTTTTTCTCATTTATTAGATACAATTTCTAAGCATCTGCAATTCTGTGTAAATTTTGATAGTACAGGGAGCCAAGACATGACACTAATTGAATAGATTCCTCAGGGACCTACAAGCTGTCAACTGTATAAAGATTTCTTTTCATAATGCAATGTTTCAGTTCGTTGCACACAACATCAAACACTAAGATAAGAGAGAATGCAAAATATATTTTAACTTTTTTAGAGAAAATACATTTTACCCCTCAAATTGTTCTGGAAGAAAAGGGAATTATTCAAAACATTTTCAATACAACTCACAAAACAGTAGAGGCCTGTGGCTAACTATCATTTAAATAGTGGCCTAGCAATTATCTTTGACTCCTTGGGAAAACATTTATTTTTCTTGTCACTATTATGATATGATAAATGTCTGAAAATAAAGTTGCCACCTACAATGGTAAAAAATTGACAAAGTGAACTCTGGGGACCACCTGGAAGAAAGTCCTAAGCACTAAACACATTTGCATGCATTTGACTGTCTAGTGAAGCCAACCAATTACACACTTCCCAAAAGACAGTTTACTGATAGAATATTATTTCAAATAGATTTTTATTCTATTTGATAAGTTATGTATTATTGAGTGATAGTGGTCTGAATTTTAATGTAGAATGAAAAAAAAAAAAAAGCAAGGATACAGAGGCCCAGGTTCACAAAGACTGATTCCATATTGAGAGATTAATTTTTCAGTAACTATAAAATGCATTTCTTTGTGTTTCCAGACATTAATCTTAGTATGAAAAACTAGAAAAACTTTGTGTCAACTTTGAGAAAGACTGAGTAAATGTCATCATGGTCACCTCTAAACTCAATTGGAATTTGCACTCAGGGATGGCCTAACTTCAAAAATAGATACCTGCACAAAGAAGAGAGTTAATTCCCTTGATTGCTTTTAAGTTATGAACTTAGAAAATTCTCTTGACTATCTGGATAGTTTTAAGTCATTTACAGAATTTATACCTCTCTGCTTTGGAAGCAGATTTTGAGAACCCATATTCTCTTTTGGGGTCTTACTTATCAAAGGAATTGACAGAACTCTACCTCACAGCACCCAAGATCATCAGCATTCCAATATTTCCTTGAATCAACTCATGCCATGCTTTGCTTTTATTAAAGAGCTCATAACCATAATCAGAGTAATAGTAATTATTATCATTTATTGCACTAAACACTGGGTGTTTTGCATGTACACATTAATTTTATTCTTTCAAAACAGGTAAGAGGTAGATACAAGTATCAAGTTGAGGAAGAGAAGGTTAAGTAACCCAGGCTTTAAAATGTTGGGGGTAGTTTTTGTGCCTCAGCAACCTGCTCAGAGCCCACACCTTGACCTCTGCATCCCAGACTGCTTCAACTTTCAGGCAGGATTAGAGAGAGCACTGTGAGAGAAAGGCTGTCAAACTCATAATGACATATCATCTGCCTCTATGGGGATGTGTGTCCTGAATCCTCCATTCTTATTCCTTTTTCTCCTTGTGAAAAGTTTCTACAACCCTGCTCCAGAGGCTACTTCTCGTTAGACTTCAGTTATTCAATATTTTCATTAATGTCATGGGTAAAGATATGGATTTGTAAACTCATGCTGGTCTGTTTAATTCCAGACTCAAAAATAATATGCCTACTCATATAAAATTTAGCAAAAACAAAGTTCTATCTTTAGACTTACAAAACATTTTTAAGATATCCAACTTAAAACATATCAGTGTTGTGTAAGTTTTGGTTGATTTGCCTTGTTCCCACTCTACATAATAATGTTTTGGAAACTCCCTCAAAATTTTGTGTAGCTATAATAGTCCAAACTACCTAGATTTTGTCCAATAACAATGTATGTCAACAGCGTCAGCCTCAGCAACAATATGTGTTCGATGGATTAATGGATAAAGAACAAATAAATATAGATGGAAAACTTAGAAGTACTTTGCACAGATCAAAATTAATTAGTGTACTATAAGATAAATTTCTTCTAATAACCCCCAAATATGGTAAAACTGAGACTCATGAAAATATTAAATCATAAAAGCGATTTTATCCATTCAACTGTTGAAGGGCAAGTGGGTTGGTTCCACAATCTAGCTATTGTGAATTGAGCTGCTATAAACATTGATGTGGCTGCATTACTATAGTACGCTAATTTTAAGTCCTTTGGGTATAATCCAAGGAGTGGGATAACTGGGTCAAAAAGTGGGTCCATTCCAAGTTTTCTGAGGAATCTCCACACTGCTTTCCAGAGTGACTGCACCAATTTGCAGCTCCACCAGCAATGTACATGTGTGCCTTTTTCCTCACATCCACACCAACATCTATTATTGTTTGTGTTCTTGATAATAGCCATTCTCTGTGGTATGTACACATAATGGAATATTATTCAACCATAAAGAATAATATTATGGCATTTGCAGATAAACAGATGGAATTGGAGAATATCGTGCTAAGTGAAATAAGCCAATCCCCCAAAACCAAAGGCCAAATGTTTTCCCTGATAAGTGGATGATGATATACAATGGGGGTAAAGGGGTGGAGGTGAGAGAAGAATGGATGAACTTTAGATTACATAGAGGGAAATGAGGGTGTTATGAAAAATAGTGGAATGAGACAGCCATCATTACCCTTGTACATGTATGATTACATGGATGGTATGAATCTACATCATGCACAATCATAGAAAGGAAAAGATGTACCCCATTTGTGTACAATGAATCAAAATGCATTTGTAAAAAATTAAAAGATAAATAAAGGCAATATTAAAAATTGAGTTAAAAAAATTATCCATATTTCCAGACCACAACCAGAATGCTATGATTATTTTTAGGTCTCTCATTTCAAGGAGGAGGTTAACATAGTTCAAAGCATCAGTAAGATTATACTTCAGATTATGCTTCATAAAAAATATGAGAAACTTTAGGACATTCCCATATTCTATTCAAGAAGTTAAGGAATTGATCCTTTCATATTTAAAGTCTTCCCAAGAGATTACGATACTTTGTTCTGCCAGAGATCTACAGATTTCAGAAAAGTCATTTCCTTTATGAAAGCCATTTCATTAAAAAAAAAATGGTTGTATTCTTGATAATTACCATTCTAATTGGGGTGAGATGGAATCTTAGGATAGTTTTGATTTGCATTTCTATTACTAGAGAAGTTGAACATTTCTTCATATATCTGTCGATTGCTTGTAGATCTTCTTCTGTGAAATGTATGTTCATTTCCTTAGCCCATTTGTTGATTGGGTTATTTGTATTCTTGGTATAGAATTTTTTGAGTTCTTTATAGATTCTGGTGATTAGTGCTCTATCTGAAGTATGGGTGGCAAAGATTTTCTCCCACTCTGTAGGCTCTCTCTTCACATTGCTGATAGTTTCCTTTGCTGAGAGAAAGCTTTTTAGTTTGAATCTATCCCAGTTATTGATTCTTGCTTTTATTTCTTGTGCTATGTGAGCCCTGTTAAGGAAGTCTGATCCTGGACTGACATGTTGCAACAATAGGTGTTGTAGAGGATGTGGGGAAAAAGGTACACTCATACATTGCTGGTGGGGTTGCAAATTAGTGCAGCCAATCTGGAAAGCGGTGTGCAGATTCCTCAGAAAGCTTGGAAAGGAACCACCATTTGACACAGCTATTCCACTCCTCGGCCTATACCCAAAGGACTTAAAGTCAGCAGACTACAAAGATGCAGCCACATCAATGTTCATAGCTGCTCAATTCACAATAGCCAGATTGTGGAACCAACCTAGATGCCCTTCAATTAATGAATAGATAAAGAAACTGTGGTATATTTATACAATGGAATATTACTCAGCCATAAAGAATAATAAAATTATGGCATTTGCAGGCAAATGGATGAAATTGGAGAATATCTTGCTAAGTGAGAAAAGCCAATCTCAAAAAACCAAAGGAAGAATGATCTCGCTGATAAGCGGATGATGACACATAATGGGGGGGGGAAGGGGGCAAGTATAGGGAAAGGAGGGACTGTATAGAGGGAAAAGAGGGGTGGGAGGTGTGGGGGGAAGGGAAAAATAACAGAATGAATCGAACACCATTACCCTATGTAAATGTATGATTACACAAATGGTATGCTTTTACTCCATGTACAAACAGAGAAACAACATGTATCCCATTTGTTTACAGTAAAAATAAATTAAATTTTAAAAAAAATGGAAATTATACTTTCTGCCTCACCAGATTGCATCCCCTTTGGTTGATAGGATTTACACAGACCACTTTCATACATTCCACAGAGGAGATCTGTTTTCTACTGACTGACTTCCCAGGGACTCCCATATATATTTTCAAAAGGTGCTGTGATTTTATGTTTGAATGCTTATATAAAAGCTTAATGAATTCATTCCATAGCTTCTGGCCAATTTTGGCTTTTAGAGACTGAGGAAAAGACAAAATGAGTAGCTGGAATGGGTGTACAAGAATGTGGTGTAAAAGATCTAGAAGACAGGAATGTGAAATCTCCAAAAAAAAAGGAGAGGGAAATCCCAGTTACACGGATTTGATCAGCCCACACTGTATGCATACTATATGTACTCACTGAAATATACAATTAACACAGGTTAATAAAAATAAAGGGTTTGGGGGTACAGCTATTTTTAGATAGAGGAAAGTCATGGATAAAAATAATGTCATGGATAATCACTGTAATGGTTAATTTGAATTATCAACTTGATTGGATTAGAAGATGCCAATGATTAAGAGGTTTCTGGGTGTGTCGATGAAGGCATATCTAGGAATGTTTGGAATGTGTGATAGTCAACTGAAATGGAGACCCACCCTAAGCATGGGCAGCACCGCCCAATCAGATGGAATAAAAACTGGAAGAACAAGGAAGCAGACGTAGATGAAAGCTAGGTTCTTCTTGAAAGGGTTCTTGATTGCTGCTTCAATCTTAGATCTAAGGATATCGGACTCTCACTTCTTCACTCTTCCAAAGTAGACTTTGCCAGTGATTCTCCAGGTAGTTTCCAGAACCCTTGGTCTCAGTCTAGGTTAGCGCTGTTGATCCTTCTTGTTCTGGGGCTTCCACCTCTTGGACTGCGCAGCTACTTTTTCTTTCAGCTCTCTAGCCTGCAGATGGTCATTATGGACTATCCAACTTTCAGTGGTGTGAGCCAATCTAATAAATCCCTCTTTTATAATCATACTTCCTGTTGATTCTGTTCCTCTAGAGAACGCTGACAAGTACAACCACATAATGATATGAAGCTAGAGAAGTAGATGTAGATGGCAGGATGAAAATCACTACTCAGATCATAGGAAGCAAAATTTTACTGAGGCAGGAATTAATTCAAGAACTCAATATTGTGACTATAGTTACAATGTATTATACACTTGAATGTGGCTAAGAGAAGACTGTGTTGATCACAGTTAAATGACAGGTCTAGGATGTAATACGTACGTTAATTAGTTCAGTTTAGCCATTCCACGATGTATAAATACTTCAAAACATGTTGTATACTGCAAATATATACAATGTCTATTTGTTGAGCCATATGTTTTTAAGTCATTTCTCATTTTTCCATTTGAAATCTATTTGAAGGAGAAAGAGGAATTGCCAGTTGGAGATGATCTTTAAAGAAGAAAATTATTTACTTTGATGTAAAGGTGAATTAACAAATTTTAGAACTTTGTCTTATTATATTTTACTTTATTATTTATTTATTTGGCACCAGGGATTTAACCCAGGGGCACTTAACCACTTAGCCACATTCCCAGACTTTCTAAATATTTTACTTAGAGACAGGGTCTCACTGAGTTGCATAGGGCCTCTCTAAATTCCTAAGACTGACTTTGAATTTGCAATCCTCCTGCCTCAGTTCTCAGCTTCCCAAGCTGTGGGATTTATAGGCATGTATCACCACGCCTGGCTGGAATGTTATCTTTAAAAGTGATAAGGAATCATATCTCACTAATTGTGTATTGTCAGGACTAATTTGAAACAAGACTGAAAATAGGAAATCTACCATTCCTTGACTGAATATTTTTAATTTTGCACTGGACTTTCTTCACAGAGAACTAAAGTACACATGTGGTTAAGAAGGATATATACCGAGTTACATAGGAAATCTCAAATGATATTATAAAATTGATTATCATGATTTCAAATAGCAGGTCTGATTTTTTTATAGCTTAATTTTAAGGTTGACAAATTTTGTTATCTTCTAAAGACAAAATAAAGCGGATAAATCACATTAAATTAGCATAGTCAGAAAAGATTTCAGCAGTTTTCATTTGAAATTACACGCAAAATGCTTAGGATACACAGTGGCACCCATAAGATGCTCAGGATAGTATTAGTCGTCCTTACCATTGTGAAGCACTGCAGGAAATATGCAGCTGGGCCTTAAATGTGAATGATGAAAATGGGGGAAAAAGAAGACTTGAAGAGGCACCATTTGCAAGGAAGCACAGGAAAGTTTGAAACTTAGAAAAAAGTGAGAAACAATAAAACAAGCACACAAAACCCATGTAAACAAACAGAAAAATCAAGGCAATAGACTGGTATGATGGATGCAACTTTCTTACTCAATATCCAGCGTTAGAATTCCTGTGCTCTTATTTATCAATAAGTCCCAAGTTCTCAGTTCTGCAAATTTATCTATGAAATTGACACAGGTGCATTTAAATGGATTAGAAATCATAATGGAGAGCTTATATATCTTTTATATATATTACAAATATATTCAAATGTCTAGTCATTCACCAACCTCTTTTCTCAAATGAATTGACCTCTAAAACAGAATTTTCTGAAGTTATCCTAAGTGGTATTATGTGTTGCTCAATTTAAATGTTCATAGATGGTCCACATATGGGACAATGGGTTAATGTAAATACAGACAGGACCTGGGAAACTGTCAAGAGGAACAGTCTAAAGACAAAGTTGAAAAAGTCACTCATTAGATACTGTTGAAAGTGCCCTGGAATAAGTGACACTGAATTTATCTACAAGTTAAGAGAAGAACTTTGCAAATGATGACAGAAAAGAAAATTAATAGCGTCCTCAGAAAACAAAGCAAGACAACTCAGTATTCAGTTAAAACAATACAAACATGGAACCAGATATTAGGGGAAAAAGTAAAACTCACTATTAAGGAAGCAGAGGTTAAGGATTTCTAAAAAGAAATGTTTAGCCATAACAACCATATGACATAAATCTTTCTATCTGCCTGAATTTTTTTCTGATCTACTAAAATAATGTCCTCCAATTACATGTAGAAGATAGTTATTCAAATCCTTGTGAAGTGCAATGAAATACACAGAGAATATAGCTACAGATAATAGATAATTTACAAGAACATGCATTATTTGCTTCAAAGTGTTCACATATAACAACTCCCAAAGAGTGAAATAATTTTTCTGATGGTAGTGATACTGCCGTTTGCTGGTGATGAGTTCTGCTTCCTCTAATGTCGAAGTTTGAACACTAAAGAAGGACGCCAAGGCAAGCATATTAAGCAGGTTTTATTTAAAGGTAATAATACAAACTTCTCCGAGGAGGGAGAAGGGGGCCATGGCTGATGTTCTAAAGTCCCCAGAAGTGAGCGCACCCTACATCTTTTATAGGTTAAAGTCTCTTTTTTGTTCTCCAGTTCTCCCCCCCTCCGCCTTATCTTTCCTTCCTGCCTACCTGACTAGGCCTGGTTTTGCAGGTAAGATGTAAAAAGTGAGAAGTGGATGGGACAGGGGGAGGGCCAAAGTGATTCAGCTAGGGGAGGGCCCAGGGGGCATTAATTAGCAGCTCCTTGCTTGCAGTCCTTGATAAAGGCAGGTAAATTTGGTAATCAATGGGCTCTGGAGATCCTTGACATTCCATTCTCCCAGGGGCAGTCTCCAACTTCCAGAGGCAGATGGCTTTCATGGCCTTCATTTCCTCGATTTGACCCAATCCCCTATTTCTACACTAAATGCCTGTCCCCAGTTCTGGCTTCAGTAATACAAATCAAAATGAGCAAAGAACATGATAATCTAACCTGCTAACATGATTAGAATTGTACATGAGAGCTCAACTCCTAAAATTTCAGTGATAAAAGTAACATTTATTTTAAAAAATAAATTGCTAAAATTTTATAGAGCACCTCTTTTGATGCCAGTATTGTTCTCAGAAAGTTAACATTTCCAGAATGGAAGTCAATGAATCAATAAACAAGTAAGCAACAATACAAATAAGAATATAGGAGAATCTTCTATGTACATATATGAATATATCACAGTGAATCCCACCATCATGTACATCCACAAGACTGGGGTCCAAATTATAATAAGATATGTTCCCATGCATGTATAATTTTATCAAGATGAACTCTACTGTCATGTACAACAAAAAGAACCTATAAAAATGAATATAGGAAAGCATTTTATAGAAAAAATAAAGCAGGTATTGGGGTAATGGGGAAGGGGCTAGAGATGAAGTGGGCAGAGAAACCCTGAGTAGGCATCATTTAAATAGAGAGGTAAATGGTATAAGACTCATTCAAACATTAATGGCAGCAGCTCTAGGAGACCATGAACAGTGAATTCAAGGGCCTTGAGATGGCAGCAGGCTCAAGTTTGTGAATCAGACAAGAAGTAGGTAATGCACAGAAAATGCTTTAACTTAAAGGAATTTAATGACCAGACTATTTTGCTGAAATGTGAGCAAAAAGAAGAGTGAGAAGCCCTGGACACTCCTACATATAAAGTAGGATAAAAGGAAAATAGTGTCACTGAAACTTGATGAGAAAAAATGACTCAGAAAAGTTCTTTCCAAGAGCTGTAGGTACAAAGAAAGAGGACTTGCCAGGATTGCCTTAGGGAGGAACAGTGGGAGCAAAAATACTCCATGCTTCTTTTGATCCAGTCACCAATCTCCTGCCCTGACCTCTTATTTGCTGAACTCAAGAGCAAAGGATCCTGGGAGATACCATCATAAAATGCAGCTAATAGGGTGGAGGAGGGAGGAGTATTCAGTATCTGGGAAGAATGTAAAGAGGACTGTGGAGCACAGTGTACATAGTATATATGAAGATTCAACGTGGGGCCACAGCTCAGCAAAGAAGAGGAACAGTCTAGGAAAGCAACCAAAGCACAGCCTTACATCCTGAGGGAACTTGCTGGAATGCTTCCTTGTGAATGACTATTCTGCCAAGTGTGAGGAAAGGACTTCTGAGAGAATCTAAAACAACATACATGTTCATAATCTATGGCAGACTACAGGGGGACACAAGGGAGGTGGTAAGAAATGGTTTGGACTTGAATTATTTCAACCTTATCTAAGCACAAATGTCAAATTCAGAATTATACTTTGTATAATAATCTTTTACAGTCAATTTTAAAAGCTTATGGTGAGTACCTACTATAATACAAAACTGCTCCCCTGCCTTTTCCATTGCATCACAACCTAGCTTGTCAGTCTGGAAGCTGCTTTCCCCACCCTTTCTGGTGCAGCCATTTTCCCTGCCTCCCAACTACTTGTCAGTCTGTGAACATCCTAGCTAGCTATTGGTTCATCAGTCAGCTTGCAAGTATCCTTCTCCATTATGGGTTCCCTGTTAGCCCCGTGGGGTAGCTTAAGGGTAGCTACCCTGCCATTTTTTCTCATGCTTTCTCTCCCCGACTCACTTTCTTTCTCCTCCTTGCTTTCCACACTCTTTCTTGTGTGCGCCCTTTCTCTTTTCCTCTCATTTTCTCTCTTACCCTGCAGGGAGAAACTCTGTTTGCTTAATAAACTCCCTTGTGTGACTTCCTGTGTTCGGTGTGGTTTTCATTGGATTTCTTACACCTACCCTGCCTCGGTAATGGTATAGAGTGAGGAATTCAGAGGAAGATAATGTGCATTCCCTTCTTAAAGGGGCTTGCAGCCCAGCAGATACAGAAAGTATATAACAAAATACAGTGAAGTGGGCATACGTCAGTGCTGGAAAAGAGCTGTGTTGGGGGCACTCTGTAGCTTCATTTGAAGGTGGTATGTTTAAGTTTTTATCTGTTTTGGCTATAATAGAAGCAGAATTATAGGAAAGGGGGACTAAAGGTGGAAAGAATAATAGAGGGGAAAATGCATTTTGATTAAACAATCAAGTGTTAAAAGTCAGAGGGATCTGCACAAAGAAAGGGTTGAATCAGAAGTGCTCAAATCTTGCTATGTATTTGAATCACTTGAGTGTTTTAGGAACTTGTGCATAGATCCTACTCCAGAGCACTTAAAGCAATATTTCAGAGTGGCCCAGGAACCTGTATTTGAAAGAAAAGCTCCCCAGATGTTTTGGATATTATCAAGCAAAGAAGGATGGTTGACCTAAAAACCTGAGATCCTAAATTTCAACTAAAGAGTCTTTGTTTTATTCTAAAGATTTTAGAGACATAATAACATCGAAAGCACTGTAGAACCAGGCACAGTGGCACTTCTCAGTGGCTCAGGAGGCTGAGGCATGAGGATCACCTGTTCAAAGCCTGCCTCAGCAACTTAGTGAGACTCTAAGCAACTTAGCAAGATCCTGTCTCAAAATGAATTTTCAAAAGGGGCTGGGTGTCGCCACCCACAGCAACAATTGTGCAGGTATTTATCGGAGGGGCCTGGAAATAAACTATTTTTCCTATATTCACTAATTTACAGAGGAAGAGAGACTTTGAGAGAAAGATAGGCTTTGCTTAGAGGAAGAGAAACTTTGCTTAGAGGAAGAGAATTGCTTAGAGGAAGAGAAACTTTGCTTATCAGGAAGAGAAACTTTGCTTAGAGAGAAAGTTTTAGAGAAAGAGAGGCTTCTATGCTTATCAGAGATCTATTTCTTCTTAGTTCTGCTGTTTCTTCTTAAAGGTGCATCCTGCATCCTGTGAACTAACGGTGCGTCTATCTGAGGTGCTTCTTAGTGATGCGTCCAGTGTACTGCGATCTACCTGTGATCTACAGGTGTGTTCTCAATTCTCCGCTCTGTGATCTGCCTTCCCCCGCTGCCTGCTGCTTCTCTCTGCGAGCTGCTTCTATCTGCTTGCTGCCTTTTCTTCTTCCTTTCTGCTAGTGGCTTCTAATCCGCTTCTTTCTGCTAGCTGCTGCTCTTACTGTCACGCCCCTGCCCACTGCCCGCTTATATTCCCTCCAGGAGGCGGAGGGTGGGGCCACGCCAGTTGCGATCAGGGGAGGAACCAGCTGCCCTATCACAGCAAGGGTTAAAACGAGCAGGGCCGAGCAGGCGCGCTGGGGAACACCTGTGCACGTGTTGTGCGTGTGGACTTAACTGAACACGGCCAGCGATAAATCACCTGAGTGTGCTTATGTCAATTAGCCTCCTCACTGCCAATGTGAGCATGGCACAGCCCCCAACAGCTGGGGGTGTGACTCAGTGGTTAAGTGCCCCTGGGTTCAGTTCCTGGTACCAAAAAACAAAAATACAAGCATTGTAGATGAGTAAAAATATGAGAAAATAATTCAAAGAAATATTTCATATAATCCAGGTGAGAGGCAAGGAGAAGTGTAGCAAAATCAGGGAATATGATGATAAACAAAGGAGAAATACACCAGAGGGCAAATCCAAGCATTTGTTGACTTAATGGATTCAGTTGGAGAAAGGGGAGAGATGAATAGACAGGAACTGAGGATGAAACCCATGTGTCTGGCTTTAGTGGCCAGAGGAATTGGATCCTGATAAACAGCAGAGTGAAAGGAAAAGGAATGAGCTGAAGAAGCAAATATGGGAGAGATGGAGATAAAGAGACATCTGGTGAGCGTGCAGAGTTTGTGAGCACTGGGGGCTTCTTCCTGGGGAGACCCAGAAGGGTCACACACAGATCTCCAGCTGGAAAGAGATGTTGAAAATAAAGTCCTATGGAGTCAAATGTACACATGTTCCTGAAGTCATGATTATAAATAAAATCACTGAAAAAGTGTATATAGTAAGTGTGGAGAATAGAGGGTCAGCTTCTGAGAGGCCAGGGAATTTTAGAGCAGATGAAAGAAGAAGAGGAGGAGGAAGAACAATGGCATAACTGTAGAGGCATGAAGTTGAGCAAATGAGTGTCACCAAAGCTCAAAACAGGAGAGAATTTAATGTTCAAATTCATTATGTATTTACTTAAAAATAAAAAATGAGTTTGTAAATGAATAGAGACAGAAATCGAAAATTATGCAAATATTTCAAAGCTGTCATTATCTAAGAAGGGACAATTTTTATACCATTGGGAACATTCTTGGAATTGCTGAATATTTAGTTCAGGGCTTAAAGATCAACTTTAAGCAATCTGATAATTGTACATTACTTTTTTTTATGACTACTCCCCCATATATACCATAATAGCAAGAATTATGAGTGATTTATAAATTTCTATGCCCATTTTTAGTGGCAGAACAAAATGAATAAAATATATTCAAAATTATAGCTCAAGTATTATTTTTGTCATATACATTTAAGGTGCATAACATGATTTTTTGATACATAGTAAAATGGTTCATTCTGTCAAGCAGAATAGCATATCCATCATCTCTCGTTGTTACCTGTATTATTTTTTGTGGCAAGAGCACCTAAAAACTATTCTTAATAAAATACCAGATATAATACACTATTAGTAACTACAGGACCCATGACATACCTTGAATCTATAGACTTATTCATCTTGCACATCTGCCACTTTATATCCATTGACCTGCATCTGCCTATTTCCTCCTACCCATATCTGTCTCTGTACCTTCAACTACTTTTTTGTTTGTCCTGGGAAACATTTTTGGGATAGTAGGTATTATATTTTAGGTCTTGGGTATCTAAAATGATGGTAAGAAAGATTTACCTGCCTAGAAACAGAGTGTCAGTGCATTTTTTAATGTGGAAGAAATAAGATAATTTTCTAATCAAAATTTGAATCCAAAATATGGTTCATATTTTTACATACGATAAGCTTCTCTAAGGTTCCTTGGAGGGTATTTTACTCCTTCATTTTTTAATCCAATAATAAAAGAGGATAATTCTCTCAAACCAATCCAAGAATGCCATTTGTAAAGGAACTCTTGAAATTCTGTCATCCAAGGATGTTTATAAAGATATATTCAGCAACTGCTAAAAAGCCATGCTAGTCATATCTTATAGTAATGAGATATGTACTTATACATCTGAACTCTTCAGCCATTTTTCCCCCCAGAAATGTTTGTTTTCAATCTATGTCTGTTATCAAATATCAAGAATTTTAAGACTGGCCACAATGGCACACCTTTGCAATCCCTGCACTTTGGGAGGCTAAGGCAGGAAAATTACAAATTTGAGGCCAACCTCAGTAACTTAGTGAGAATCTATCTCAAAATAAAAAAATACACAGGACTGGGGGTATAGCTCAGTGGTAGAGCACCTCTGGATTCAATTCCTAGTACCCCTCCCCAAAATTTTTTTGAGGTATGTGTAGAGACTTATCAGGTCATTGTATACTTTGTTTTGCCTGTATTTATACATATAGTTACTATTTATTTGCACTTTTGAAGCCAGAATTAAGGACAGGTAGTTAGTGTAGAAATAGGGAATCGGGTCAATTCGAGGAAATGAAGTCATGAAGCCATCTGCCTTTGGAAGTTGGAGACTGCCCCTGGAAGAATGGAATGTCAAGGATCTCTGGAGCCCATTGATTACCAAATTTACCTGCCTTTATCAAGGACTGCAAGCAAGGAGATGCTAATTAATGCCCCCTGGGCTCTTGCCTGCCTGAATCACCTTGGCCCTCCCCCTGCCCATGGTTTCTCAGTAATGCAAAACCAGGCCTAGTCACATAGGCAGGAAGGAGAGAGATAAGGAGGGAGAGAACTGGAGAACAAAAGAGACTTTAACCTATAAAAGATGTAGGGTGCGCTCACTTCTTGGGACTTTAAGAACATCAGCCATGGCCCCCTTCTCCCTGCCAGGAGAAGTCTGTATTATTCCCTTTAAATAAACCTGCTTAATATGCTTGCCTTGGCGTGCTTCTCTAGTGTTCAATCTTCAACATCGGAAGGAGCAGAACTCGTCACCGGTAAACGGCGGTATCAGATTTGGAGGTTCCACCGAGATTTACGCCAAGGTAAGTAAGCTTCTCTCTCCACGCACCCCACATCTGTTTGAGGTGCATCTTTCTTTCTGTCTCTTTATTTTTGGAGGGCAAAATGGGCACCTGTCGGCTACTTAAATGCAGTTAGTGCAGCCACCATTCTTAAGACTCGGGTGAGAGGTTTCCCGGCCCAGGCAAGTTCCAATCACCTGCTCTGTAGGCATGTTGGACTGTGCTGAAGCCGTTTCCTACTTTTCTGTCCAGGCCCTGGAGCACAGTTGCCGCAAGTACACAGTGTTCCTAGTCCTGATCTGCCCAGGATGAGTGGAGGTGGAGGAAAGGTTGGAGCAACTGCGGGGTTCTCGGCCCGGGCTACTCTCGGGTGGACCCCAAAGGTTCCTTCTCCAGACTCCCCCTCCCGACAGCCCTGAGGGGTATCCAGGGTGATCGGTAGACAATGGCACTGAGGGAAAGCGCCAATTACCTTTGCCTCTGTATGGGCCATACAGTGCACAACACTCCCACACATCCACTCCCTCCTGGATGCTTCCCTTCCCTTGCCGGTCAGACATTAGGAATTCAAGCTGTAGGATTAAAGCCTGGGATGATTAGTATGAAAATGCCCAGGTTCCCTTTGTTCGCATAGTTAGCCTTCACTAGTCTAGACATCTAGAGTCTCCCCATTACTGTTCCCATGCTTAAATGTGCTCACTGTGTTCTCTTTAAGCTGCAAGAGGGAGGCATTTAAAAACCCCTCCCGTGTGACCCTCCAAGCAAAGGGTGTTATACGCCTAACAACCAATAGATGTCCCCTCACCCTCCAGAGATTCCTTTAGTCTACAGGGCAAGAAGATAGGTAAAAGGCACACTTTTTACTTCTGTCATCGCTTTTCATAATTAGGAGTTTATAGTGGCAGGGAGGAAAGCAGTAATGCCCTTAAGTCTGAATCCTCCCAGGGTCTCTAGCACAGGGCAAACTAGGACCCTAGCACTTTGCCGAAGAAGGCCAGAAATAACTTTGGCAAAGCCAGGTAGTGAGAGACGGGTTTTTCTGGACCGTAAGGAAGCTCAATTAGGGAGATGTCCCTAATACTTCTAACTCAGAAGGGAGCTTCTCTCTCAACAGTATTGCCAGGTTCACCACTAGCCTGCATACTGCTAAATTGCAAATGATCAAGAAAAGTGCTTTTCATATGTTACCATGCTTGACAGCAATAATCTCTACCATAAGAGGAGAAAGCCTTGAAGAATCGCCCACTAAGGGAGGAAAATCGAGGGAACCCTCCCAACTTAAGCCAGACAAAAATAAATTTAAGGAGGCTTTTGGAGGATCCTAATAAATATTGAGATGTTTCAAAACTTATGCCAGGTATTTGACTTCACCTGGAAAATTATGCTATTAACCATCTAGAGAACAGGCAGTTCCCAGAAACCATCCTAACTGGGATTTGAATAATGAGTAGGATGCCTAAAAAAAACTATTATGCAGCCTTCAGGAAAGTCCTGCTATTTTCATGGAGAGACTTAGAAAAGCAATAATAAAGCACACCATTCTGAATCCTGAATCCATAAAGGGCCACCTACTTTTAAGGTATAAATTTATCATTTAGTCAGCCCCAAATATTTAGAGGAAATTACAAAATTGGCACGTGGCCCTGATCAGTCCTCAGATGATCTTCTCTAGCTTGCATCTTCCATTTTTAATAGACATCAAAAAGAAAGAAAAGGGAACATATAGGCAAGAAAAAGGACTTATTAAAGATCATTCAAACTGATAGAAACTTTTAACGCCTTGCAACAATTTGCCCATTTTAGGAGTTAAAAAGCAAACTGCCTAGTCCAAGACCTTAGAATAATGAAGCAGTAATTTCCCCCATCCTGTAGTTCTTAATCCATACACTTTTATCTTAGATTCCAACTGCTGCTTTGTATACTAAGTTAGATTTAAAAGATGGCTTTTCCTGTTTATGCTAGACTCTGAATGGCAATTTCTGTTTGCCTTTGAGGAACCAGATACTGTATCTTAACTAACCTAGACAGTATTGCCTCAGGATTTAAATGGTCCTCACCTGTTCCGGACAAACCTTAGCTAAGGACTTAACAAAATTCAGAGATAAAACATTCTGTGATTGTTCTCCAGTAAGTAAAGTACATCTTTTATGTGCCTCCACCCAGGAGGAATATCAAAAGGCCATTGCAGAACTCCTAAACTTCTTAGCTAATAGGAATTAAAAGATCTCAAAAAATAAAGCTTAATTACATCATCAACAGGTTCAATACTACAGGAAATAGCCACCATAGGACAATATTCTGTCCCAGGAATATCAAGAAGGGGCCTTACTTCAAGCTCCTGTCCTCAGCTTACCTATGAAGCAAGATTTAACCTGTTTGTCACAAAGGGGAAAATAAATCCTAGATAGTCAGCCATAGGCAACTCAATAACCAATGGCATATCTCAGTGAGAAACTTAGCAAAGTAACTTCTCAAAAGTAATGGAAAATAAGGTCTCATAATTTTCTTTGACATCCAACCTGTCCTGATGAGATGGCTAAAGTGCCTTAGGCACAAGGTTTCTATTAAAACCTGTTAGATCCTTCCAGATCTCAGCCAAGGCTTACATTGAAATGTAAATAGGAAGCCTAAAGGCTCAGTAGGAGACCGGTCTCAAACCCAAGGAAAAAGGTAAAAAAGAGCCTTACCTAAACTCCAGCAAAAGTAAATTTTATGGTGCCTTACTAAAGTAATTAACGGCCATATCATTTTTCCAGGACTCTTGTTTTTTTTAATTCTATATTCTTTTTGAGCTCATGATTTTTTTGATCAGTTCTATTTTTTATTCAACTAGAGTTTTTGAACATCTGTTACATTGCAATGGAGATTCACCTATAAAGTTACAAGGCCTTTGATTTTGTGTTATTTGTATGTCGTGCTGTCTGGTGTCATGTTTTGTCTGTATCAAAACTGAGCGCTCCTAAAATTAAAATTTAAAAATGGATCCAAATACTTTTAATTCACGTGATTTAAAGGTTCAATTCAAATTGGGTAAACTAATGAAAGTAAAATGTCTTTGAAAATAACTCACAAGTCTCTAGGTGGTCAAGCTAATAAAATATTGATGTTAATAAAATGTCTAATATCAATTGTTTCTAGGACTTTTCTTCAACAGGAAAGAGAGCAAATACTGTTCAGGACACTTGTCTGATTTCTTGGTTTTTACAGAATAAGTGAATTAGAGTTAACATGTATGGGATTATTCAAATGTGTTTGTAGAGACATCTGATTAATTTACAAAGTTAAAATGCTAATTGTTAAATAACATCAAGTACTCTTAACTCCTTAAATTCCATGGGGTATCATACTTAAACATTATTGGTGTTTTCATAGGTTAGTAAATAAAAGGGTTTAAACTTGCTTTGTGTCATCACTAAACTAAAAACAAGGTTACTAAGAGTTATGTCCTATATACAAAGGGTCCCAAAAGTTTCAACTGTGTTTCAATTAGAGTACTATAAACAACAAAATATTTAATCTTATTAAAATAGAACAATTTATCTAAATTCAGAAATTTCATAAGAGTTGTTTCAGAATGTGAACAAAAAGGGGTCAACAAATAGGAAAGAGAAAATAAAAGGTTCTGGGTATGGAAATATATTTAGTAAAAGGGAAAAGGAAATGTTTCTGGGTAAGAAAGTGCTTGTGTGATGAAATACATGAGGGTCTAAGTATGTGCTAAGAAAGTCTGTGTAAGTAAAGGGCAAGTTTCAACAAGTTTGCGTGTAACTAAGTTGGTTGTATGTATGTGAAACAGCTAAAGCTATTTAAGGTTTTTCCTAAGGTGAAATACTAATGTTCTGATATAAACCAAAGTTTTATCTATATGGTAAAATGACAAGGATTTTTTAGAAACACTAATTTACTCTTAACTTTGTGTCTATTAAGTTTTTTTTCTTTAGAACAATTAGTCTTAAAAATTGGGGTTTATCCAATTATGGTTAAACAACGGTTAGAGTATTGTACTATGTTACAGAGTCTAAATTTTTCTTTAAAAACTAAATTTGGTAAAATAAAAGTGTCAAGGTAATTGTGAAGTGGTCACTAGTTGTATATTAAATGTGTTCATATTTTTCAGGTATACAAGTTTTAAAGCAGGGAATTTATCAAGCTGCTATTCTCCAGATTAAACTTGTCTGTAATGGTAATTTTAAGCTTATAAAGAGT
The DNA here is from genome assembly GCF_902686445.1 of Sciurus carolinensis. Classification (NCBI taxonomy): domain Eukaryota; kingdom Metazoa; phylum Chordata; class Mammalia; order Rodentia; family Sciuridae; genus Sciurus; species Sciurus carolinensis. Next base: position 112,760,283 of record NC_062221.1, read on the forward strand.
AAATTTTATTGGGGATTAATTTCTATCATTTAATGTTCTATTATAGGACCTGTTATGAATAGGGTATATGTAAAATTGGTTATATTTTACACTGAGATAAAGAATTTCAAATGTAAATGTATTTCTAAACATTAGAGCCTGACTTGTTTAAAGGTTAATTTTGTGAAACATGAAAATATTTTGCCACTTTGACACACAAAAGGAAAGTTAAAAGTTCTCTCAGCCTTTCTTTGATTCATGTTTTAGATACAATGTTAAATAGTATTAATTATAAAGTTTATATAGACTCAGGAAACAGTATATGTAAACTACTTAATGATATTTAAGGAAGAAGCAAAGATCAACATCAGAATTAGAACAATTAAGGTCTGTAAAGAGCCATGCCTTACCTGAGATAAGGCTCTGCCTCCCACCTTACTGCATGTTAGAGTGACTCCAGCTTATTTATTTGTTAGTCAGACTTCAGCTTATTTAAAGTTATAGTCAAAAGATTGATTCTTGTTGAAAAGTGTGATCTCAAATAGGGGATATAATGTGGTTCTCAGTCAAAATTCAAGATAGCTATTATACAAGCAGAATATATTTTTACTCTTGCTAATTTCATTTTGTAAAACTGTTACCTGTTAATGTTTTGCAGAAGTAGCTGCTTCAAGAACACACAACCTAGGTAACTTTTGATAATAAGCCATCACCTATAGAACAGATAGTGGTAACTTCCAGTACTAATGCAGACTCCAGTTAGATAAAAAGGTAAATAATCGTAAAGTTATAGACATTGAAGTTAAAGCCCAGTACTCTTACTTTATGACTGGTGAGACTGGCTTGCTGGATGGTTAAGATCAAACTTAGAAATTGGAATTAAATACAGAAGGCAAGATAGACCAGTATTTGGATCTTTTGCCCTCAGTCAGCCTGAACCCAGGGAATAAGAGGACTTCTCTAAGGAACTTTGCAACTCTGGGTCACACAACCTCCTGATCAAGGAGATTGTTGAGACTAGAGGATGAAAAATCACTCAGTGCATCTGCTGCAGAGGAGGGTCATGGAAAAAGGGAGACATCCCTTGATGCTTCCAAAGGAAGTCACCTCATCAAGGAGACCCTGCCTAACCAATGGCACTGGTGGAGCTAAGAAGCTGCTCTTAAGTTCTCTATGAGTGGCCCCTGTGGGAAATCAGCTGACTCTTTAACAAGACAGGAACCAGGTCAATGTGACCAGCTTGATCTTAGACACCCAGCAAAACAGTGAAAACCAAAATATAGCCATTCTTGGGCATTTAAAAGAAATAATAATTAAATGTAACTTAAGATGTACACTTGTGTTAGTCCACTACAATAAAGACTGGAAGCTACAAATGAAAGAAAGATTCTTCAGCAAATATGCCTTATAACTATCAAGAGAAACTGCCAGAGTCAGAAGTTTTTAGTCAGTTTAAGGCCTGCAGACCTTCCTAAGCTACACAGGTAGACTTAATCTATGTTTGCTCGTATGATTATCTAACCCTAAGTAACAGAAGTATAGAGCTCTCTACTCAACACAGGTTATACCAATAAAGGGATATTTTACAAAAAGTAGCTTAACTATATTTTCTGGGGACATCTATGACATTAAGAATTAAATGTTGTGTTTACATTCCTGATAACCTGGACAATGTTAAAGTCCACAAATAAAGGCCTTGTCCTCTCCAGCCTTTGCTAGGCCTAGTTATGGGAACAATTTCTCAGTTCTTCCACCTCCTGGTGAGAGATTGACTTCTGTCATTTTCATGATACTCAGTGGCATGTTCCAGATGCTGCAACATTTACTTTGTACTAATCTCATTTCAGTACTCATGTCTTTTTGTTCTTCTATCATAGAAGCACCCACCCCCAGATGACTTTACAACCTGCTCTTCCCCAACCAGGCTTCTACCTTGGACCCCTCCATTGACCCGATTTTTAAAAAAGGAACTCCAAACTGCTTTGCCCCTCGCTGCCCCCTTTCAGCTTCGAAGCAGCCAGAACGACCGACGCCCCCTTTTCCTTAAAGCAGTTAGGAGTTCCTATAGCTAAAGGGGGGAATGAAGCCAGAATTAAGGACAGGTAGTTAGTGTAGAAATAGGGAATCGGGTCAATTCGAGGAAATGAAGCCATGAAGCCATCTGCCTTTGGAAGTTGGAGACTGCCCCTGGAAGAATGGAATGTCAAGGATCTCTGGAGCCCATTGATTACCAAATTTACCTGCCTTTATCAAGGACTGCAAGCAAGGAGATGCTAATTAATGCCCCCTGGGCTCTTGCCTGCCTGAATCACCTTGGCCCTCCCCCTGCCCATGGTTTCTCAGTAATGCAAAACCAGGCCTAGTCACATAGGCAGGAAGGAGAGAGATAAGGGGGGAGAGAACTGGAGAACAAAAGAGACTTTAACCTATAAAAGATGTAGGGTGCGCTCACTTCTTGGGACTTTTAGAACATCAGCCATGGCCCCCTTCTCCCTGCCAGGAGAAGTCTGTATTATTCCCTTTAAATAAACCTGCTTAATATGCTTGCCTTGGTGTGCTTCTCTAGTGTTCAATCTTCAACATTAGAAGGAGCAGAACTCGTCACCGGTAAAGGGCGGTATCACTTTTACCAGAAAATAAAAGGATGGTGAACATTAGATATAAAGGGTTTTCATTAATTCAGTTCACAAGTTTAGAATGCCAAAGTCAAAACTCTAATCACTTATCTACTGTATCTCCTTTCAAACAAAAGAACAATAAATCCTGTACTGTTGTGAAATATGTGAGCTGGAAAATATTGCATTTGCTTTGAATAAAATGGTGCTTCAAATTCAAGGTAATCTTTAACAATACACTTCTCAGATCTAATTTTATGACATGGTGCATTCTCATGTATTCTCCTGTTCAAGATATTTCCCAATTCTAAAGGAGAACCAAAATAGAATAATAATTACAAAACAAAATTAAATTGCAGAAGATAACTGAACAACTTATTCTCAGCAAGCAGATTTCTTTTAACAAGTAGAAAAATGCATTAAAATAGTCTCTTGCTTTTTAAACTGGAGTAACATCTGAGTAGATGCTTTATGTGTATGTCATAGAAACAATTCCCTTTGGGGAAAGCACGGTAGTAAAATTTCTAAGATTTATTGTTTAACCTCAGGAAGACTTTCAGTAACTTTGTATAAAATGTATACATTTAATGGAAGGCATGCTATGCTTCTTATAAGCACTTGTTCCAAGTCACTGTGTATAATTAATGGCTTGTCTACATATTTTTTCAATAAAACTATTCATGCAGAATGTTAAGTAGGCCCTTTCAATACCAGAATGGATGTATCTTTGTGAAGATACCATTTATCTACCAAAACATCCAAAGCATAATGAGGAGACTGTGATATGCTACAGATTTAGAACAGAGTTAGAAAACAAAGCTCCAAGATACTGTCTTGTCAGCACAAAGTAAATAAATTCATCACAGTCCACTGAGATTTAAATTCACAAACTTATCAGCAGTGAAATTAAAGTAATTTTTTTACAAGTTTCCTGATGCCAGATTATATGGGCTAGAAAATTTACTTTCTAATCAGGCAATTGATGCATATAAAACTGAAATACAGAGTTTTGCCTTTTAATTAGATACACTATTGGCAAAGACTCTTTGAAGCTGCAATCAGGACTCATTTTCTCTTTCCACTATTCTTACAAAGACAACTTCTAGAATTTGTTTTTATAGAAATAGAGCAGAAATTTTCAGATATTCACTTAAATTCTTGTATTTTGAAAAATTTAGCAAATGTGAAAACTTTTCTCCTTCAAAACACATGCAAGCAGCAAGTGAAAGTTCTCTCTTCACTTATCTGATACAACAGAATTGTATAAAGGTAGAGTTTTAACAATCAAAGAATTCTAAAGGAGTTCAGGAAAAGAACTCCACTTTAGCATACTGATGACTTCTAATTAAGGGTATTTGAAAAACAACAAAGAAAAGGTCTCTTGGAAGTCCTCTTACCTGCCAAAGAGATACTCCATTGTCACCTATTCCTTACCCAGGAGTTTCATTGAAAAGGGAAGATTAACTCATATCACTGGAGCATTTGGAAGTCAAGAGAATGACCACCTATTTTTCTAAGGACCTATTCACCTTTCCCTGAAATCGTTTGCTGTTCCCTAACTGGGTTACAACTTCTCTCCATCTTCCTGTGAGTAGGGTACATGAATTCTGAAATCTTATTGTTTCTTTCCCTTCTTTATAGCTCCAAAAGAAAATAGCTCCTAGTGGAAAGTACAAAAATCACATATAATCTTTAAACAAAGGAAACTTGTTACATGGGTGTTCAGGAAGAGAAAGCACTGGAGATCAAGGCACATTTCCCAGAACACATGAACATGTTCTAAGTGTCTCTAAGAAACTATTAATGCTGTGGTTAAAATTCTGACTCCCAGTCAGAAAAGTCAAGATGATGAAATTAAATACAATTGTCATCTAAATCAAAGTCTAAACCCTCTCAACTCTGATTGTACACAGGAAGAGAACCCATGTGTAGAACTGCAAAGTTTTCAAAATCTATATGTACATGCTTTGTCTTTTAAAGGTCATAGATTTCAATGTACATTGAAAAAAAAAAATGGACCTGGTAAAGAGTAACAACAATTTTCAGCTTTGTGCTGGAGATGGATTGTGGTGTCCTGTACCAGAGAGATGATTATTATATTTTCAAAAGGTTTGTATGCTGATTGCCAAGTTTCTAGTAACTTGAAACTGGTCCCAGTGGGAGTGCTTATGCAATAGAAATTGATAAGTTCTACAAATCACTTTTCCTTTCCCTCTCTTAGTCAGTTTGCAAACACCTCGTTGGTTAATCTCTATTTCCAGGACAGAAAAAGATGTTTGATATGAATAAAGAAAAATTATACTTTTTAAGCTTTTCCATGTCTAGTTAAACTCAGTTGTGGTTTAGTAAAATGTAATTGAATACATTGATATTTTAGTGCTACTTAGAAAAATTTTTTCTTTATTTCCATTCCTTAGAGGAATAAAAATTCATATCAATGGTTGCATAGAATGATAAAGAATATGAATCCAAGAAATTTAAGATTTTTTTCAAGAATCAGTTCATAAAATCTTAACTTATAAGAAGACAGCTCACAAAAAGTAAGATTTTTAAATTATAAATAAACTATTTTGCTCACCAAGCTGCTGAGACATATTACTTTCTGGTATTTTAAAATAAAAACAAAACACAGGAATCTGATTATGAAGCAAGTGAAAATCAAAAGGGTGCAGACTTCTGCAAGTCTCATAAGCTAAAAATAAAATGAAAAAGTTTGAAGTCTTAAAAACAAATCTGTAGGGAACTAAAAACCTAGGCAGATATAACTGCCGTAAATTATGAAAAGCTACGAGAAAAAAGGAAGCGATCAACAAAGTTAAAATCTCAGATCAAGCCAAAAAATGTTGGATGACAGTCAAGAAAAAAATACAAGGAAAAATAAAACTGATCCCAAGGCAGAACACTGGAAAGGCATCTGCTGGGGAAGGAGTAGTGAATTAGTGCAGGTGGGAAGGCAGTGCTGATCAATGAAAGGCTACTCACATTATGAAATGTGGGGAAATTCTGTAGCTGAAGATAAGAACTATATTATGATGCAGTAAAAACAAATGTCATTTGCACATATGCACCTGTATTTCAAGAGCTGTTAATGCAAAGTAACATTCAGTGCATAGTTTAAATTTTCCATTTGTTAATACATTTTTAAAATATATTTTATAGCAATTACAATAAAGAGCCACAAGAACAGACTAGACATTGTGAGATTCCACTTTGAAAGAGCTGCACATAAATCTATGTGCTTTTTCAGGCCATTACCACAGTCAGAGCCTGGGTGATATTTTAAGAAACAACAACTGAAGGGGATTCCTTTTTAAAGACTGGATTACATTTATAATGATCTCTTTGAGATTTTTTTCTGACAGTTCAGAATCTGGCTTTTAGCTAGATTTGTCATTATAAAATGAAAACCAAAACCCCAGTGCCTACAGTGGCATTGTCACTGAGCATGCAACTTCTTATGGTTTCATTTACTTGTGCAGAGTTGTTTGACTTGATATGTACATGGACAATTCCCCAGAATAAAGTTTTTTGTTAACATTAAGAGAACTTACATATCATATAAATTATTGCTGCACACATTGATGGATGTGAATGACAAAGTTATTTGCAGACAATCATCATTTATTCTTACATAGAATTGACTTTTTATTAGAAAGTTAAAAATCTTTGAACTTCATTTTCTAGGTCCTTAAACTTCTTTCTGAAGCCCAGTCTTCCCAGAATTGGTTTTTAATACTTTCACCGACTTTGGGCAACTAGTTATCTAAGGGTTCTCTCTGCTCTTCCATTATACATGTTGGAAATAATATGTTAGCAGACTATAACCAAAGTTGCATTTGATCAGTGAAATAGGTTTTAAATTAAACTTAAGATGATATGCATATTAAGTCTTTTATCTTTAACCATTGAATAGAAATATTTGCTCATTGACCTTTAAATTCCAAACCCTAGTCAGTTCACTAGAGTGAATGGACTGAAATTCAGATGAGACTGCTGAAAGACTACTTCTAAGGCTTTATAGTAATGAAATTGTCCATTTCTTTAATCAGCAGGTCTGTCCAGGACCTGTCCATCCCTGCTCTCCTAGTCTTCCTATTCCAAGTACACTGATTTTTTATCTCTGGCTCTAGAAACAGACTTCAGGGGTATGACTCTCAACTATTTATAAGGAGAGACTTTAACTCCATTCTGTTTCTTCAGCTATAAAATAAGAACCTTCATATAATGTACAGATATGGAGCAAATAGTAAAATAGTACACATGTAAATATAGGTGAGAAGACAGACTGAGTATAGACCAAAATAGGTATATTATAAATAGGTATAGGTATAAATGATTTTAGGTGTACATAAAGTGTTCTCTGCCAGTGGATTCCATGTTGACAGGGAAGCAGGAAACAAGTGAGGATTTCTGAGGGACTTTTAGTGCTATACTAAAAAGGGAGAAGATGCAAAACCTCAATGTAGGTATATTAGAGTGTAAACAGGGACATACATAGCTTGATTGATAGGCAGCACTGACAGTCTGTTAAATATTCAAGTGTGATTTTGCAATTTGTTCCTTGCATCCAATTTCTCAGGTATAGATTAGGATTAGGTAGAAATTTGGATCTACTAATACTTCTTTTTTCTTCCCCACTAGGATTTCACAAAATGAGAAAAACAGGAAAATTAAGTGCATATTGGAATGCCTGCCATAGAATTTAGGTTGACAAATAGGCAAGTCAGTATATCAAGGGGTAAGAGTCAGTGTCAGTGAGATAATAGTTTAGAGGTCCCTTTGGAAGTTAGTACTCGGAATGACTAAAGGAGTTCAGAGAATGGGATGGAGGAAAATGAGTGTAGAGGAGTTGCAGTTGTGAGCAATGACCATGTCTCTTGGTCAGACATTCTGAAGATGTGGTCTTTGCACCTAAAGCATCAGCATTATATGGAAACTTCTTAGAACTGTACATTCTCAAATTCTGCCTTGATCTACCCAATCAGAATCTACAAAAGGAGGACTCAGCAATCTCTTATGTGAACTTTAGATAATTTTGATGCATACAGTATTTAGAATCACTAGCCTATAATGTATCCTATAGAACTGATTGACCAAGATGAGGTGGTGTGATATGGAAACATATAAAGAAATTATGACTAGGTATGGTGGTGCATGCTTGTAATCTCTGTGACTCAGGATGCTGAGGCAGGAGGGTCAGAAGTTCAAAGCCAGCCTCAGCAATTTAGCAAGGCCCTAAGCAACTTAGCAAGAACCTGTTTCAAAATTAAAATGACTGGGGATGTTGCTCAGTGGTTGAGTGCACCTAGGTTCAATCCCCAGTACCAAAAAAAAAAAAAAAAAAATGCAGAGAGAATTTTGTATTTATCTTTTCCTATTCATGGTACAGGGCTCCTAAAAGCCCTGCAATTTCCTGAGTGATAGGGATAAGGAAAACAAGTTTTTCTCTTCATAAAATGTCCTTTAGACTACCCGAGTTTATGTTAATGACAAGACTGGTGGGTAGTGATCCCTAGATAGTTTTGGGTTGGATGATAGTCTCTAGAAAGACCATGGCACCACTAGAAAGTTGAAATTATCAACCTCCTCTCCCTGTCCCGATCTCAGAAGAGGGAAGAGTGACTGCAGGTAAATTAGTCAACAATGGCCAATGATTTTATTCATCATGCCTGTGTAATAAAATCTGCATTGAAATCACTAAACAGTGGGGTATGAAGAATTTCAAGGCTGGTGAACACTGAGGTGTTTGAAGGGTGGTGGACTTTGAGAGGGCACAGAAGCTCTGTGTCCTTCTCCATCATACTTTGTTCATGCATTTAAAACAAATAATGTGCTCTCTTGAGTATGTGACTCATTTGGCAAATAGAACTGAAGGAAGGGCCCATGGAAACTGATTTATAGCCAATGCATCAGCAGAACAAGAAGCCTGGGATTGGCATCTGAAGTAGGAGGTAGTCCTATGGGACTGAACCTTTAATTTATGGAGTCTTCCACTAATTCCAGGTAGATAGTGTCAAAACTGAAATTAAATTGTAGGACACCAATTTGCTCCTGAAGAGTTGGAGAATCACTGAGAAAAGCCCATATATAAGTTGTCAGAAGTACTGTGAGGATGAACAGTTCAGGTAAAAATCATCATCTTTGGAGTAGAGCAGTTCAAAAAACTGAGAAATTCAGATGGCAAAGAAAACCTACAATTATACTTGACATCAACTAGAATAAGACAGAACTATGTGGGAGACAGTTACTTTGTGCCAGGGTTAAAATTTTTTCAATTGATTGGTTAAATTTTCCTTAGAACCCAGTAAAGTCTATTTTTAAATTTTAAATTGTAGTAGTTCCATTTTGACTTTAAAGTTTTAAACTACAAAATTGCTATTTTATCTGAAGTGTCACAATACCAAATCTCTCTAGAAGTGGAAATTGGAGAATAGCAAAATGCTTTGACAGAAAATCTGAACTTTTTAGTCCCAAGAAGAATAGCCAACTACATTAAGCACAAAGTTAAAAGAGCTTTCATAAAATTTTAGGTGTCATATTTTATAACATTGAACAACTTGAACTGTTAAGACTTCCAGGAGAATGGAGTCTTCAGTTTAATATTTTCTTACTATTTAGACAAGATATCTGGAACTAAAATTTTTAATCTTCCTTTCATAATGTTGTTTTCACAGACTGGTATTAATGATTCATGGCACTCTCCTCAAATGCAGTTGAGTATATGATTTGGAAATCATGAGGGAGATTTTTGGTCATATATTCATAGCAACTATGTTAATATGCCACTAGATGTGTGTTCTTGATACCCATGTCACTTAGAAGACTAGCCTTGAGTTGAGATTTTGCTACATATTTTTAGGGTAATTCATTTTTTTGATGGAAAGTTCATTTCCCTGGTTGTGGCAGAGTCCAGTTTTTCTCTATTCAGCATGGAGACATGAAATCATGTACATTTGGAATCAGACAAATATGAGTTCCACCTGTGGTATCCTCATGCAGGTTATGAAATCTAAATCAAATTATGAATATTACAAAGTCTCTTTTCCACATTTAAAAAATAAGAATGAGAACATTAATTGGAAGAATAAGTATAATAATTAAAAGCGTGATATCAATAGAGATTTGGGAATATAGTCAGTTCCAACAAATGCTAGCACTCCTTTTTTTGTAATACAAAATCTAAATAGATACAAGCTGGCAATTCCAAGATATTGATATGAGGATAAATGAAAAGTTAGATGCAGAACTTCAATTATTGAGACCTTACATTACAGGAAGTAAAATTAACATTTTCTCCCCTCTACACCCACACCATCTCTAAGGAGACAGACACAGCGTGCCAAAAGGAATGGAGACAGTATTCTGTGCACACATAAGGAGGGGTATAAGAATATGAAAGAAGAATGGTTTTATTATCAGGTGCTCTCTTTTTACTGGCAATAACATTTAAAGAACTTAAGGGCATGTTAAATAGACCTTCAATGGACTTAGTGCTCGGAAGTTTTCATAAACATTGTTTTATTTCTTCTATAGTAAATCTGGGAACCTATAAAATCACTTTGATAATTCATTAATCACATTCTAAACTATTTGTATTTTAAACTTTATAGATATGCTATTTTGCATTAAAAATTATGGTGTGTTTCACATGAAAATATGTGAAAACTAGCCAGACAGCAAGGGAAAGGTAATTTAGAGCCAGCTGGATGGAGGGCAGCAAAATTTAACAAATGATTATGACTTTCTGTCCACCCTGTAAAAGCATAAATATCTTGAATATGACTGAAGGTATAATGATATCCTTGAGGAACTGTTTCTCACTGGTAAGTTTTTATTTCCACATAATCTTCAATAGCATTATACTATAATTAAAAAGAAAGCATTTAAAAGTGAAAATGAATGTGTAGCTTATTAACACCTCCTTTTGTGGATGAGACCTGCAAAATTAAACTTTTCTTTCAGAGACAAATTGGATTTAGTTGGGTATATGGAGTGTGATAGTGTCCATATTTTACTCAATTTAAATAGTAATATGCAATTTGCACTTCAATATCCTATTACAAATTAGTTATGTCGTAAGCAGTTATTTGGAAGTGTTAAAATGACCTCATTAATGATCAAACGGGTTTTTGACTCATTAAAATGAGATGTTCCTAAGGACCAAATTTGAAAGATAAAGACAGATTTAGGGATCTTCAATTCTTGAAAAAATCAGCAGTCCTAATTAGGGTCATATTTGTAGAATGCTCTTTCTATTCAAGCATGTTTTCATTTATAATGTACTTTATGAGTTAACCACTCCAATATTTCTACCTAGCAGGAATGATAATTATAGTTATGTTCAGTTATCTTGGGATAAATTAAACATGTGAATTGAGAGAATTTAGGGGTCACAAGAGAAAAAGGAAAACTCTCTTGGGTTTTAAATCAATATTGTATGACACATTTTATCTACTGCCTGGAAGAAATAAAAACACTATAAACTTTTTATTTAAAGTAAGTTAGAGTGACTGAGAACATTTTCAATTGCGTAGTAAAGATTTGTTTCAGACATAAACAAAAAAAATGAATAAATGTTAGCCATTTCTTATCTGATGCTATGTTTGGGTACCATTTGTCATAATTAAGGAAAGCATTAATGATTTTAGATATCTAGTTTTCAAAGGAAAAATATACAAAAGTCATTATCTATAATAATATATACATGTGTATATTAAGGCATGAAACCTCTAAGTTTAAAAAAGTATTTTAAAGGGAAAAAGGAATAAAAATAGATAACCGGGCAATGAGTTGTGGGTATTGTTTTAGGATACCCTGATAATCTAGTAACAAAAGGACTGTTAATACTAAAAATTCTACTTAGCTGCATACCCCATTAAAACCATCATTACTATCATTACTGTCATTTTCTCATAAAGTTTGGTAGGCAAAAAAGAGTTATGTTTTTAACCATATATTTACCAATTGTCACTTGAAGACAACTTGGAAGACACTGCCTAGGACTTGAAATATTTGGTCGTATTCTAGAGACACTTCCATTGGGATAGCATTTGAGGCCTCCTTGGCGACTTGACTATTTCAGGTTTTATGTTCATTCTTACATGGCTTGGAAATGAGGCATAGTAGTGAAAGATCGGAAATTGTTCAACTCTTTTGGATTATCTTAGATTTATTATTATACACAGTCATGCACATGTATCACTTTGGATGACTATGTACTGAATTAATCTTTGTTCCTGTTTCAAACTTTGGAATTACTTCTGTCAGCTGAAGAAACTTTCCAGAATAAGGGAGTAAGGTATAAAGCCACCTTTCTCTCCCATTACAGGAATTTCCCGCCTCCCCATCACCTGTCAGTCTGCATTCTGCCCGCCTCTTACATTACAGGAATTTTGGCTTATGCTGTGGCCATCTTCCTGCCTCCCATGTTATGTCCTAACATGCTATTGGTTCCTCCGAGCCCCCTAGATTCCAATATCTAGGAGAGACCAGCGCCATCTTTCTATTTTCTTCCCTTCATTTCCCCCCAGCGAATGTGAATCCTCCGCATAAAATAAAGTCCCTTGTGTGAAATCTCGCATCTGTGCAACATTTTTCTGGGAGCTATCCAAGAGCCAAAACTACCCCTAACAAAGGGTTTGCCTCATTTGGTGATTGGAACTTTCTGGTAATTTTAGATGATGTATTCTTCCACTGCCTAAATTCACTTCATTCACTTCTCACTAGTAAGTTTTTATTTCCACATAATCTTCAATAGCATGAAGATTACTACTACTAAATGAAAATCATCAAGGTTATGTGACAACCATTCTTCATATTCATTAACTATCACACAGAAAAGAAATATTCATCATGGATACCTGAAAGAAATACATATTTCTTAGCTCATGATTTTAGTTTTAACACAATTCTTAAATTATTGCTTCTCTTCTATTTTTAAAAAAAAATACCACAGATCTTTAATCTGGGTGAACTTTGAGAAAGCATCCAGATAATTTTATGAAAAAATAAATTTTGGTGTGTCATATTAAATTGGTATCTAAATAGTAGAAAGTAACTGATAAGTTTTAAAATCCTATAAACTGGGAAAAAAGTAACGCTTTCCTTTTCCTACAATATAAACTTCTTGAAAATGACCTAGACTACCCTAAAATGCACACAATTTCATACATTCTATAGTGGCAATTAGAAAAATTTCACATAGTACATGGAATTTACATTTACATTGAATTTAAGGAAAGCATTACTTATTGTACTAAAATAAACTCCTACCAGAATATATTTGCAGGAGAGCCTTTTAAAATATCATTGATACAAAAATTAAACTATTCAGCCCCAGATGTAAGATACAGATAAATTTAAAGGACTTTGGCTACTGGGTTTTTTCTCAAAGTCAGTATCAATTCAGCCATTACTTAACCCCAGCCTTAGGACTCAAAACACATTCTTTTGCAGCTTAGGCATCTGAGAAGAAGCAAAGACCTTGGCAGAAAGTATGAGATTTTTACAGACAAATGGGTAAGACATGGTAAGGACAGGAATGAGCCAAATGATAGGTTTATCAGCAGAAGAACAAAGGAAAACATCAAAAGCAGAGACCCAGGCATGTGAATGGGACCTCTATTTCTCAGCAGCTAGGTTTTTAGCAGCCATCTTTTGTTCTTATTTTTTTTTTTTTTTGTTAAATCCCTGAAGAGTTTAGAACTAAGCCTTGATTTTAATATCTGCTGAATAAATGAATAATTCATTATGATTAAAATCTGTCCAGGTCATGTAAGGGACTTCAGCTGTGGAGATATCTATTAGAAGTCTTACTCTGTAAAAAGCCTCTGATTAATTATTGATATGTTTTGCCAACAATTTCACTCTCACAAAATAGAGAAAGTAGTGAGGTTATCTGGCCTCCTGGCTCCTCTTCCTTTGTTTTCTCAGCCCTCTACCCTGGTCCACAGAAGGGTACTTCTGCTAAAACCTCTTTTCACCCTCCAGTGTAACTAACTTGTCCTCTGCCCAACACTCATAGAACAATACAAAGAAGAAATTGGACTCTAGATTCAAAAGGGGAAAGAAACATAACTTGGTCCCTATGCTCACCATGCTCACCATGGATACTTGTAATTGATCTCAGCATGCTTATACACTGAGCCCATGCTCCAGATTCACCCTAGAGGACTAATTGTTAATCTAAAACTTCTCTAACCTAACTACCAAGATGAACAAATTAAATACTCAACGTCCCTCATTCCTCCATATCAGAGTGCCTGATGGTATTGGACTATCAGAGTGCCTGATGGTATTGGACACTCATATTCATGAGCTCATATGTCATAGTTGAAAGCTGTTAGTAATTTTGCCCAACCTCTCTCTCTGCCTAGTTACATCACAAGGCAGTCACCCAGCAGGCTAGCCTTAAGCCCAACTGTCAAGTCATACAACTCCTTAGAGTCCTCCTCAGACCCAACTTCCGTCATGACCAAGGAGACCATACCAGAGTCTGGAGTTCCCAAAAATCTGACTTGTTGCCATCATCGTGGCTTAAATGAGGAATTTGACATCTACAAAAGCTAACATGTTAGGGAATGCTCAATAAATTTTTTCTTAGGCTTAAAATTAAGCCTTATAGTATCACATAACTGGGCAAAGCTAGACTTCCACTTAAAAGATAAAAATATCTGAAGACTTGTAAGAGTGGTAACTACTTTTACATAGAAACATTTTGAAAAAAACACACTGTCTTATAAATTTTATAATTTGATGTAATGCTATTTGTTTTTATCTCCTAGTATCTGTTTGCAGTTTAGAGAATGGCATTATTGAACTTTGAATTTTTAAATGAGAACAAATATTCTTTTTTTTATTTTTTACAGACTGCATTTTGATTCATTGCACACAAATGGGGCACATCATTTCATTTCTATGGTTGTACACAATGTAGATTTATACCATTCGTGTAATCATACCTGTACATAGGGTAATGATGTCTGTCTCATTCCACCACTTTTCATACCCACCCCCTTCTCATTTTCAACTACGTAATCTAAAGTTCCTCCATTCTTCTTTCACCCTGCCCCATTATATATCATTGTCCACTTATCAGGGAAAACATTCAGCCTTTGGTTTTTTGGGATTGCCTTATTTCACTTAGCAAAGAACTCAATCAATAAATGGGCCAAGTTGTTAGTAATGGGCCAAGAAACTGGACAGACACTTTACAGAAGAAGATATACAGGTAATTGATAAATATATGAAAAAGTATTCAACATCTCTAGTAACTGGAGAAATGAAAATTAAAACAACTCTAAGATTTCATCTTACTCTAATTAGAAAGGCTGTTATCAAGAACACAAACACTAATAGATGTTGGTTTGGATGTGGGGGAAAAGGCACACTTTTACATTGCTGGTGGAATTGCAAATTGGTGCAACCCCTCTGGAAAGCAGTGTGGAGATTCCTCAGAAAACTTTGAATGGACCCACCTTTTGACCCAGTTATCCCACTCCTCAGTTTATACCCAAAGGACTTCAAATTAGCATACTACAATAATGCAGCCATATCAATGTTCATAGCAGCTCAATTCACAATAGCTACATTGTGGAACCAATGTAGATGCCCTTCAACAGATGAATGGATAAAGAAACTGTGGTATATATACACAATAGAATATTATTCGGCCATAAAGAATAATAATATTATGGCATTTGTAGATAAATGGATGGAATTTTAATACTTAATGAAATATTTTTTAAATACTAAGTGAACAGAAAATATAAATTACATTGTACATATAATATAAATACATTATAAAAGATGTACAAGGACTTTTTATGCCCCATATGTCAAATCATCAATGAGGTGACCACTTAGGCCAAGTTGAGTGGTTATCCAAATACCAAAAAAAGAACTAAAATTTGTGCTTTATGCCTTAAAAGCCCAAATATAGGAGACATTTCCCTACTTCTAGTTTGCTCTGTGGGATTTTAACAGATGGATTATAATGATGATTCCATGATAAACATCTAAATGTAGTTACTACCTTCTGTGCTTTCTTATTTCATATTTTATTGTCTTTTGTTTCTTCTTTATAAACAACTTTCTTTTCTGTAGCAATGTAAAATTTGTAGCTTCATTGATTTTTTTTTATTGTAGGTGTCTCTAAAAGCAGAGAAAACAAACAGGAAAGTCTGGTATTGGAAAAGGGAAAGAAAACTACAGCTTGAAAAGGGATGAAAATAAAACCTATTTGGAAACAAATTCTTAGAAATTGGGGAGCTAGTTACTTACTTAGATTCAAGTTCTTTTCTACTTTTTCCTACTTGTTCATCTTTTAGAAGGTATTAATGAGAGCAAAAAAAGAAAAATTGGAAAAAAAATGCCTAAATTAGTAAGATGAATTTCATAAAGGTATTACTGAATATCTATGTTGGTCAGTCTGGGATTATGTATGTGTGTGATGGGAGGAAAGCCAACACTCTTTTTGCATTAGTGATCAAATCATAATTCTAGGGATACAATCAGACACTGATTTATTTTCTTTAGATTCCATAACCTTTATGTCAAGAATTAAAATCAGGGAGAGGTTAAATATATTTAATCTTTCAAAGTCAAATATCAGCAGGAACTAATTGAAGATAAATTTGTTTTATCATGATCAACATGAAATGACATCTAGAGTTAGATATTTACATAATTAAAATATAATCCAATATTGAACATATTTGAAATTGTACACATGATTTGCGTGATTTTCAAACATGCAAACTGACCTGTAAACAAAATTTCCATGGAACAATTTTGTGGATAAAAGAAATGACATATGGTTAAAGCAAAATAGGTTTCTGTTCAAATTATATGATCTTACATGGCAAGTTAGAGCATAGGAAAACAAATTATAACATGCCTGGAATTTGAAATTGTTTTTATGTACATCAAAGCATATCTCTTCTATGTTAATAAACATGTTAAAATGTGTGGGTTTTTTAAATTCAACAGTTAAAGTATTATGTAGTACAAATATTCTTTAACTGATTATAAGTTTACATTAATTAGAGATGTCATTTTTAATTTGAAAAAATTAAGGCTAGTCGGACTGCTGCAGAGATTACAATTTAAATTTTATATAGTTATAGTTTATGCTAATGTGATAATTATTTGTATCCTATTTCATTAAGAAGACATTTCAAGAGTGTTTTAGAATGAGTTTTTAAAAACCAAGTATTAAACTTTTCTAGAGCAAAAACAATAAGAAATACCCTGTGTTGATGTCTATGTTGTTTACTTAAAATGATTAAAAATTTAAAAATAAAGAAATTATAATTTTATTTTCATATTAGCTATATTATAAAAATGTTCATAAAAATAACAGTGTTCATTAGGTTATGTAGCTTGCCCAGTTGATATTCCATTTGTGGAAATGTGAATTAACCTGTACTATGAACAGATATGACAATGTGAAACAAATCTTAAAACAAGTCTTAATTCCGAAATCATGTCCAAGGTGGACAATTGAGAAATTTTCAAATCCTATCAATTTTATTTTTATTTATTTTTTTATTTTTTTAGAGAACTAGAAATGTCTTTAATAAATATTCTGTTATCATCTAAATGGCCTTTCTTCCCTGAGAATATTCAAAATCCTTCAAAAAATCTTTTTTTTTAATTTTTTTTATTTTTATTGTTACTGTATACAAATGGGATACATGTTGTTTCTCTATTTGTACATGGAGTCAAGGCATACCATTTGTGTAATCATACGTTTACATAGGGCAATGATGTTTGATTCATTATTTTTTTCGATTCCCCCACACCCCTCCCACCCCTCTTTTCCCTCTATACAGTCCTTCTTTCCTTCACTCTTACCACACTGCTTATCCCTAACCCTAAACCTAATGCTAACCCCTCCCACCGCCCATTATATGTCATCATCCGCTTATCAGTGAGGTCATTCGTCCTTTGGTTTTTTGAGATTGACTTATCTCACTTAGCATGATATTCCCCAATTTCGTCCATTTGCCTTCAAATGCCATAATTTTATCATTCTTTATGGCTGAGTAATATTCCATTGTATATATATGCCACAGTTTCTTTATCCATTCATCAACTGAAGGGCATCTAGGTTTGTTCCACGATCTGGCTATGGTGAATTGAGCAGCAATGAACATTGATGTGGCTGTATCTCTATAGTATGCTGATTTTAAGTCCTTTGGGTATAGGCCAAGGAGTGGGATAGCTGGGTCAAATGGTGGTTCCATTACAAGCTTTCTGAGGAATCTCCATACTGCTTTCCAGAGTGGCTGCACTAATTTGCAACCCCACCAGCAATGTATTAGTGTTCCTTTTTCACCACATCCTCGCCAACACCTATTGTTGCTTGTGTTCTTGATAATCGCCATTCTAATTGGGGTGAGATGAAATCTTAGGGTAGTTTTGATTTGCATTTCTCTTATTACTAGGGATGTTGAACATTGTTTCATATATCTGTTGATTGCTTGTACATCTTCTTCCGTGAAGTGTCTGTTCATTTCCTTAGGCCATTTGTTGATTGGATTATTTGTATTCTTGGTGTAGAGTTTTTTGAGTTCTTTATAGATTCTGGAAATTAGCGCTCTATCTGAAGTATGGTTGGCAAAGATATTCTCCCACTCTGTAGGCTCTCTCTTCACATTGCTAATAGTTTCCTTTGCTGAGAGAAAGCTTTTTAGTTTGAATCTATCCCAGTTGTTGATTCTTGCTTTTATTTCTTATGCTATGGGAGTCCTGTTCAGGAAGTCTGAACCTAAGCCAACAAGTTGAAGATTTGGACCTACTTTTTCTTCTATAAGATGCAGGGTCTCTGGTCTGATTTCAAGGTCCTTGATCCATTTTGAGTTTAGTTTTGTGCAGGGTGAGAGATAGGGGTTTAATTTCATTCTGTTCCATATGGTTTTCCAGTTTTCCCAGCACCATTTGTTGAAGAGGCTATCTTTTCTCCATTGCATATTTTTGGCCCCTTTGTCTAGTATGAGAAAATTGTATTTATTTGGGTTTGTGTCCATGTCCTCTATTCTGTACCATTGATCTACCTGTCTATTTTGGTACCAATAACATGCCGTTTTTGTTACTATTGCTTTGTAGTAGAGTTGAAGATCTGATATTGCGATACCCCCTGCTTCGCTCTTTCTGCAAAGAATTGCTTTAGCTATTCTAGGTTTTTTATTCTTCCAGATGAATTTCATAATTGCTTGCTCTATTTCTGCAAGGTACATCATTGGGATTTTAATTGGAATTGCGTTGAATCTGTATAGCACTATAGGTAGTATGGCCATTTTGACAATATTAATTCTGCCTATCCAGGAACATGGGAGATCTTTCCATCTTCTAAGGTTTTCTTTAATTTCTTTCTTTAGTGTTCTGTAGTTCTCATTGTAGAAGTCTTTCACCTCTTTTGTGAGATTGATTCCCAAGTATTTTATTTTTTTCAAGGCTATTGTGAATGGGGTAGTATTCCTAATTTCTCTTTCTGAAGATTCATCATTTATGTATAAAAATGCTTTGGATTTATGAGCATTGATCTTGTAACCTGCTACTTTACTGAATTCACTTATGAGTTCTAAAAGTTTTCTGGTGGAATTTCCAGGTTCCTCTAAATATATAATCATGTCATCAGAGAACAGGGATAGTTTGAGTTCTTCTTTTCCAGTTCGTATCCCTTTAATTTCTTTGGTTTGTCTAATTGCTCTGGCTAGAGTCTCAAGGACGATGTTGAATAGAAGTGGTGAAAGAGGGCATCCCTGCCTTGTTCCAGTTTTTAGGAGGAAGGCTTTCAGTTTTTCACCATTTAGAATGATACTGGCCATGGGCTTAGAATAGATGGCCTTTATAATGTTGAGGAATGTTCCCACTATCCCTATTTTTTCTAGTGTTTTGAGCATGAAGGGATGCTGTATTTTATCGAATGCTTTTTCTATATCTATTGAAATAAAATCATGTGATTCTTAACTTTAAGTCTATTGATATGGTGAATGACATTTATTGATTTCCGAATGTTGAACCAACCTTGCATCCCTGGGATAAAACCCACTTGATCGTGGTGCACTATCTTTTTAATATATATTTGTATGCGATTTGCTAAAATTTTGTTGAGAATTTTTGCATCGATGTTCATTAAGGATATTGGCCTGAAATTTTCTTTCCTCAGTGTGTCTCTGTCTGGTTTAGGTATCAGGGTGATATTGGCTTCATAGAACGAGTTTGGGAGGTTTCCCTCCTCTTCTATTTCATGGAATACTTTGAGGAGTATTGGAATGAGCTCTTCTTTAAAGGTTTTGTAGAACTCGGCTGAGAACCCATCTGGTCCCGGACTTTTCTTTGTTGGTAGGCTTTTGATGACCTCTTCTATTTCATTGCTTGAAATTGGTTTATTTAAGTTTTGTATATCCTCCTCCTTCAGTTTAGGTAATTCATATGTCTCTAGAAATCTGTTGATGTCTTCGAGGTTTTCTGTTTTGTTGGAGTATAGATTTTCAAAATAGCTTCTAATTATGTTTTGTATTTCACTCGTGTCTGTTGTGATGTTTCCTTGTTCATTCCGAATTTTAGTAATTTGAGTTTTCTCTCTCTTTCTCTTTGTTAGTGTGGCTAAGGGTTTATCAATTTTGTTTATTTTTTCAAAGAACCAACTCTTTATTTTGTTAATTTTCCCAATTGTTTCTTTTGTTTCAATTTCGTTGATTTCAGCTCTGATTCTAACTATTTCCTGTCTTCTACCTCTTTTGGTATTGGTCTGCTCTTCTTTTTCTAGGGCTTGGAACTATAGTGTTAAGTCGTTTATTTGTTGATTTCTACTTCTTTTTTTGAATGCGCCCCATGAAATAAATCTTCCTCTAAGTACTGCTTTCATAGTGTCCCAGAGATTTTGATATGATGTGTCTTTGTTCTCGTTTACTTCTAAGAATTTTTTTATTTCCCTCCTGATGTCTTCTGTTATCCATTCATCATATAATAGCATATTATTTAATCTCCAGGTATTGGAGAAATTTCTGTTTTTTATTCTGTCATTTATTTCTAATTTCAATCCATTATGATCTGATAGAGTACAAGGTAGTATCTCTATCTTCTTGTATTTGCTAACAGTAGCTTTGTGGCATAAAATATGGTCTATTTTAGAGAAGGATCCATGTGCTGCTGAGAAGAAAGTGTATTCGTTCTTTGTTGGATGGTATATTCTATATATGTCCGTTAAGTCTAAATTTTTGATTGTGTTATTGAGATCTATGGTTTCTTTATTCAATTTTTGTTTGGACGATCTACCTAGTGCTGAGAGAAGTGTGTTAAAATCGCCTAGTATTATTGTGTTGTGGTCTATTTGATTTTTGGAATTGAGAAGGATTTGTTTGACGTACATGGATGAGCCAATGTTCGGGGCATAGATATTTATGATTGTTATGTCTTGCTGATTTATGTTTCCCTTAAGCAGTATGTAATGTCCTTCTGTATCCCTTCTGACTAGTTTTGGCTTGAAGTCCACATTATCTGATATGAGGATGGATACTCCAGCTTTTTTCTGTGTCCATGTGCATGGTACGTTTTTCCCCATCCTTTCACCTTTAGTCTGTGTGTATCTCTTTCTATGAGATGAGTCTCTTGCAGGCAGCATATTGTTGGATTTTTCCTTTTAATCCAATCTGCCAGTCTATGTCTTTTGATTGATGAGTTCAGGCCATTAACATTCAGGATTATTATTGTGATATGATTTGTATTCCCAGTCATTTGACTCATTTTTGTTTTTTGACATGATTTTGTTTCTCCTTTATTTGGCTATTCCTTTAGGCTAGCGCCTCCTGTTGCTGATTTGCATCGTTGTTTTTCATCTCTTCCTCATGGAATATTTTGTTGAGTATGTTCTGTAATGCTGGCTTTCTTTTTGTAAATTCCTTTAGCTTTTGTTTATCATGGAAGGATCTTATTTCATCGTCAAATTTGAAGGTAAGTTTTGCTGCGTATAAGATTCTTGGTTGGCATCCATTTTCTTTCAGGGCTTGGCAAATGTTGTTCCAGGCCCTTTTAGCTTTTAGGGTCTGGATTGAAAAATCTGCTGATATTCTTATTGGTTTCCTCCCTGAATGTAATTTGATTCTTTTCTCTCGCGGCCTTTAAAATTCTGTCTTTATTTTGTATGTTAGGTATTTTCATAATAATGTGCCTTGGTGTGGGTCTGTTGTAATTTTGTATATTTGGAGTCCTATAAGCCTCTTGTACTTGGTTTTCCATTTCATTCTTCAGATTTGGGAAATTTTCTGATATTATTTCATTGAATAGATTGTTCATTCCTTGGTTTGTTTCTCTAAGCCTTCCTCAATCCCAATAATTCTTAAATTTGGCCTTTTCATGATATCCCATAATTCTTGTAGATTCTGTTCATGATTTCTTACCTTCTTCTCTGTTTGGCCAACTTTGTTTTCAAGATTAAATAATTTGTCTTCAATGTCTGAGGTTCTGTCTTCCAGGTGTTCTATCCTATTGGTTATGCTTTCTATGGAGTTTTTAACTTGGTTTATTGTTTCCTTCATTTCAAGTATTTCAGTTTGTTTTTTTTTCAGTATCTCTAACTCTTTATTGAAATGATCTCTTGCTTCCCGTATTTGGTCTTTTAACTGTTGATTGGTGTGATCATTTAATGCCTGCATTTGCTCTTTCATCTCCTCCTTCAATCCCTGCATTTGCTCTTTCATCTCCTCATTTGCTTCCCTGATTGTTTTAATTATGTACATTCTGAACTCCCTTTCTGACATTTCTTCTGCTGTGCTTTCATTGGGTTTTATTGATGTAGTATCTAGGTCTGTTTGGAACATTTTCTTCCCTTGTTTTCTCATATTTTTCAGATGCCATGGGAATCTGAGATATTGCAGATTTCCTCTATTGGCTTATAGTGTCCCGGTAGATTTCCAGTGTATCACCTCCCAGCCTTCAGTAGCCTGAAGTCTTGGAGGAACTTGATAATGCAGTGCTTCCGAAGAAAGCTGCCCCTAGCCCCCTACTGGTTCCAGGACTTGGAGCTGGCTCTGTGCAGAAAGGCTCTCACTGGGGGCCTGCACCGTGCAGCTGGCCGTGTGGGGGGAGCCCACCGCTGGAGTGTGGAAGGCTACCTGGGGAAGACTCTAGCTGCCCTGCCCTGCTCTGATAAGCCACCCCTATCTGTGCCTGCCGCCCAGGCCAAGTTTCACCCAGTGGGGGAGACTCACCCCATGACTGTATTTTTGTCCAAGTCTCTCAAGTCCTCCCCTTCTTGAGTCCTGGGTTCTGGAGCGACTGGAGATGCAGTTACCCTCTGGGCCGCCATCTTGGATTGCCCAGTGGAAAGAGCCTGCGGCCGGAGTGGGCAGAGCCGCCTGGAGAAGTCTCTGGCTGCCCTGCCCTGATCCCAGAGGCTGCTTCTTGCGGATGGAAGCTCTCTGTTGGTTCGGGGACTTGTGGCTGGCTCCATGTAGAAAGGCTCTCACTAGGCGGTCTGTTCCGAGAAGCTAGCCTTGAAAGGCGCCTCCCACCGCAGGGGGCCGGGCTGCTTGTGTAAGTCTCTGGCTGCCCTGTCCTGGTCCCTGAAGCCACTTGCGGGCCAGAGTACGCTGCGCTGGCTCCGGGACTTGGAGCTTGTTCTGATCAGAAAGGCTTTCACTGTGGGGCCTGCTCCAAGAACCTGGAGAAGCTGGCTATGTGGGAGGGGCCCAGTGCCAGAGTGTGCAGAGCTGCCTGTCAAAGACTCTAGCTGCCCTGCCCTGCTCCGATAATCCACCTCTAGCTGGGCCTGCCACCCAGGCCGAGCTTTACCCAGTGGGCAGACTCACCCATGGCTCTATTTTGGTCCGAGTCTCTCAATGCCTCCCCTTCTTAACTCCTGGGTTCTGGAGCGACTGGGGGTGCAGTCCCCCTCTAGTCTGCCATCTTGGATCACCCCGTGGAAAGAGCCCCTATCAATTTTTATAATTTATATATGTATATATGTGCAGAGAGAAATGTATTCTCCATATAAACCTTATAGATTTGATCAAAACAATTAAAAAGATGTAGAATACATTTCTCTGTGTGAAATTATAAGAGTACATACCTATAAAAACTTTCATATCTTGGAAGAAGGGGCACCAAAATGTTAATGCTTATATCTAGAGGGATAATAAAGTTTACTTTCTTATAATTTCATATATATACATATAAAAACATTTATACAGTTACATATACACACATATATACATATATATATACAAATGTATAAATTGTATTGAGTGTGTAGAATGTTTTTAATTGAAATTACAACTTTTAAAAGAATGGAACAAGGGGATTTTGTTACTGGTTATGATTTTGACTTCAAATAGCAAAGTATCAACGAATTTTAGAGAAAAAGTGATTTTTACCAAATTGTAAACAAATAGAGTGGTATTGATCATGTATTTTTGGCCTGTACATGATCCCCTTCTATGTAATTATCTTATCTTTTTGACCATATTTATAAGAGCTATACAATTCTGATGCTTTACATCTTTATATGACTATATTCCATGGCAGAAAGAATTAAGTGGGGCATTTCAGACTTTGGGGAAGATAAGGGTTAGAAAATAGAAATGCTACATGTCCTGTGATGCAGGGTTAACTACTCCCATTAGCATGTTACCATATATCCTGAAAAACTTTCTAATGCAATAAAGGTAATAACCTATTTTTTAATCATCTGAACCCATATGTAACTGCAACTAATATATAAATGCCAAGTACTTTGCTTGGTTGTGATATACTGAATTTTCCAGGAATAAAATGATTGGGTGGAAGACTTTTTTCATTTAGATTTTGCTAATGGCTCCACACTGTCAGTCTCAGTAAAAAGGCTGAGTAATCAAAGTAAGATAATGTAAGAAAGGTTCATTTCCAAAGACACTACTTACGAAGATAGTGGAGAAGGGTGGAAGGATCACAATAAGAAGCACTGTAACTCTGGGTTAGTAGCAGCAGAGATTTGTGGCAACAAATCACCATGTCCATAATTGGGAGCATTGACCTTCTTGTGAGAGAGACAGAGAGAGGTAAGGGGACCTGGTAGGTATGGAGTCTGTGAAATAATCCTCAACCCATCTCCTCCTTCCTCCAATCTCTTGGAGACACACAGAAGCTAAATAACAAGGACATCTACTAAAACATTCACACAGGTCTTTCTTCTACTGGAACAACAGTGGGTGAAGGGTAGAGTAAAACTGGTACAAACAGAAGATATCAATTACAATTACCACACCAGATCAGTCATGTCAACAATGGGAACAGAAGTTCTGATATTCGATTATCCAGCAAAACTTCTAAATATCACTGTTTTCAGTTCTGTATTTACAAAATGATTCAATATATGTGTGCAGATATAGAAAGTTCATTATGTTCTATTGTATTTAAACACAAATTCTCTGGCACAATCACACACTTTTTGGGCTATAAATTGATTTTGAATTCTTTCTGCTTTGTGTTAGTTGTGGCATTATATTAATTTTTTTAATGACTTGAATACAGACATTATGTTTTCAGTAGCATTTTAGAATAATGAAAGGATCATTCAAGAATTTCTTCTCAAGTAGACACTTGGTCAGACAGAGTTAAAGATCATTCTCTTTGATTATTCACCACTGGTCTTAGGACCCATTGAAATGCACAAATTTCAATACCTGTATGAAATGGAAATTCTATTAA
Organism: Sciurus carolinensis; assembly: GCF_902686445.1. Classification (NCBI taxonomy): domain Eukaryota; kingdom Metazoa; phylum Chordata; class Mammalia; order Rodentia; family Sciuridae; genus Sciurus; species Sciurus carolinensis. The sequence continues at coordinate 112,785,569 of NC_062221.1, forward strand.
TCAGAGAAATAGATAATGGCTCTTAGGGAGGTAACAAGTATTGTCTTCTATGGTCTATAAAATATGCACTGCCTTATTATCAAATAACTAAATGCTGATGTCCCCATAATGTACAGGACATTTGATAAGTACTTTGAGACAAAATATATCATTCCTATTTACACAAAGTTGGCAGGAGTGAGTTAAGATATTATTTCTGTTGAAGAGCAGTACACAGATGCAGGGAATTTGTCCACATGGAGAGTTCTGTATTTCTTAAGAGGAAATCTGTATAATCTAATAACTGAGCAAAGAGTGTAAGGATCATTTGTTTTTGTTGGTTTTTGTCAAACTGACAAATTTCTGAATCAAAGATCAATAATTACTTCCTTGAGATTAACTGAAGGAAAAACTGGGGTAGAGGCAAGAAAAGCCATAGCCCCACAATAACTTTAGCCAGAAAGTATCTATGGTGTCAATATCAAAGTACCCCTTTCTCCTCAATCAGGTAACAATGTCAAAGAGGTAAGCTTGGCACAATTGCTCTTAGTGATTTTCTGCTGCCAGCTTTTTAGCCTAAGTGCTCTCAAAACACCCATTTAATGTACCTTCCTGAAATTGTGCTCAGGATCAATATGAGTCTCATTGATACACAGCATTTTTGGAATTCACCACTTGTTTCTTTATTATACCTGGGAAAGATGCCCAACTTCAGGGTTCTGGCTTCTCCAATTCTTTCCATGACTCTTTCAAAATCACATTATTCCCAGTGTATTCCTAGAAGACTTTTCAGTGAAGCATATTTATCTCAAAAGTGAGTTTATTTACAGCAATAAGAATCCGCCACTATCTCTCCCACAAAAAAACTCAGAATTATGTATTTTGGGTCACTTTTGAGTGGCTTATTCTTAATACCATAGTTCTGTTCTATACATCTAAGCCTTTGAAATAATTTGTGTTAGTATCTGAACTTAACCAAAATTCCTTATTTTTAATACCCTATTTTATAATATATCAAAGGCTAAAAACTATCAAATTTCTGATTTATTTGGAACTGGAAATATGACTTTTCCTAACTTGGTAAATATCCTGGTTTCTCACACAGGGGGGAAAAAAGGCACACATACACACACACACACAAACACACACATGTATTCAGGCTCTGAGATTTTAAGATGTTTGAAACTTAATACATGAACTTTGAGAAGTTTCACTTTATAAGTGACAACAAAAATATGTGCATATTACATAGGAAGAAAACAACAACTAGTGATCATCTGTAAGGACTATCTTTGTGATGTCCTAAAAAAAAAAAAAAAAAAAAAAAAACATGTGCCATTGAGGTTGGACTCACAATAAGAATATTTACTTTGCTTAGTGATGTCACTAAGGAAAACTTGTGAACATTCATAGAATTCTAGTGCGTTTAGGCCATCTTCAAAGATGAGCCCACGGGGAAATGAACATATGGAAATTTCTTTGCTTTTTTATGTCATTTTGATTAAATTCAGTGCATTCTTCTAAGCCTTCTGCCTTTGCAGATATGTGTGATAAATATCCACCCACCTTCCTTGCTGCCCATCCAGAGCTATTCTATAGGAAGAGATCTCTCTAGGCACTATGCCCAACAGAGATTCTTTCCATCATACTGGCTAGACCACGGCATTTTTTAAACGTGTGTCACTTTTTTTTTTTTTTTTTTTGGCAGAGGGAGCATTGAGATTGTTCAACTAACTATAACTATGCCCTGAAAATAAGAGTTCATGAGTCTGGCACTCACAGATTTTAGATTTTTTCAGAACAATTTTTTAATTAATTTTTTGTTAAAGTTAAAAAGTTCTTTTTTTTTTTTCTTGTATAGTAGTCATAATGTGTTGTTAACTGTCCTCTAGGAGCAAAGTCATACCAATCACAAACACTACAGAGAAATGTTTATTACTCTGCTACAAATTCCATCTCCTATTAAGCTTTAAAGACACAACAAATTTGAGACATCATTATGTAGATGACATTCCCACAAAGTCCCCAAACAACATTTAATGAGATTTCAAATGCCATGATTATGGAACAGTAAAAGATGGAAAGAAATAAAGAAAATCACAGTGTGTGTGAAGAAGGCATTAAAACACAAGTTTTGCAATTATGAAAGCATTTAAGAAGCAAGCTTCATTCTAAACACCACTTAAATCAGAACCACCACTCAGGGAATAAAAGTGAATATTAAACCATTACACCAATAACAACAAAAACCTCTTTCTTCTGCATGACAATTTAGTATTTACTAAGCAAAGGAAGATATAAAGATGCCTGTAAGAATCCTTCCACCAAATTTAAGAAATCCATTCATAACTGAAGAGGCCTAAAATGTCTCTAAGAAAGTAGAAAATAAAAACAGAAAAACAAAATGAACACTAGCCAAGAAATAACTACATTGTTGTATTAATAAATGGAACATACTAATAAGCAATTAACATGTCAGTTAATCCTGAAGCCAAAACTCACTTAATATTAACCACGCATGGCACTGATAAACTATCATTAAAACACTGACAAATGATTGAGAAAATAGGTGCTTACTATCTTCCAGATTTTTCCAAGGCTTCATTCAATATGTCAATTCAATATGGTGCAATTCTTACTATGAGTCTGCAATATATATACTGATTTTATCATTGTACAGAGAAGGAATCTGAGTCATATAAAGAGTAAGGTGCAATATTCCAAGATAATCAGTGGCACAGTTGACACTTGATGTCTCAGTCTCGGTATAATTTATAGAAGCAGTAAAATGATGGTTGAAATATGGCCTCTGGGGAAAATAGCCTGAATTCAAAACCTATCTCATGTCCTTAGTAGCTGTGTGCCCTTGTGAAAGTTCTCTCACCTCTTAGATTTTACCTGCATCTATCTGTGCCTCTCTTAAGAACTGGTGAGCATTACGTAAGTTTATACTTGTCGGAAATTTACAACCATAGCTGACTCTTGCTAAACATTAGCCATCTTGTACCATTTTCTTCACCTTGAGTAGTTCATAGCCAGATAGAAATCAATGTCAATATGAATAAATGTTCGTAAGGCAACAGGAAGAAATACAAAACCATATAAACAACTCCATTTTACTGGAAAGGTATTTGAAAGCTATGTTAAATTGAGATGTGGAAAATCTCTAAGGACATTGGCAACCCAGTGACTGGAAACTGATGAGGCTTGTCTGGAATATTTTCTTGGAGACTGATACTTAAGTTTTGACAAAGGGAAGAAGATGATTGAAGAGTGTTGTGGAAGAGACATTTTCTGAAGTCAGCAGAGACAGAAGAGACAGATGTGGTAAAGGGAAAATGGTATTAAGTAATAATGTCTACAAAGTGCTTTCCCAAGGATTATAAAGTGTGTTAAATGTAAATTATCATTATGATTATAATATCATTATTGCCTGGGTGGATAACTACATCCACATTACTTGGTCATGTGAGATCAATTTTCTCATATTTTGGAGAATGACATTAACCTCCTGTCAGTGATATCAGAGATACCTGTTCACAGCTGAGTAGCTTCATATAGCTGTTGAGATTGCCCATGTCTTCAAATGTAATTTCTTTCAATGGTTTATGGAAAAATACATATAACATAAAACTCCCCATCTTAACCATTTTAAGTGTGCTGTTCAGGGTTATTTAAAGCACATCCATAATGGTATAGAGCCGTCACCTGTTGGGAGCCATCTATGAGCCATGTATAGACTGAGCAATGTTAGCACCATTAGGCTGGGAAACTACTCCTTTGGAAACTCCCGGGCAGAACCCCCCAGTTTGAGAATGTCCGAATCACACTGGCACCCTGACCTAGCTCACAACTCCAAGTGCAAACACAGCCCAGGAGATGGGAGTAATCCACCAAGAACCAAACACCAAATAACTTGTTTACTGCAAGATCTTTGCCACATGGAGAAGGAAGCACCCAAACAAGACTTTTCCCACACTGAAGCCTTATACCTACTGATCCCTTTTGATCTGTACTGCTATAAATAAAGCAAGAATGGGCTTCTTCTTTGTTAGAGCTGACAACCAGTCAGGCCCCTTCTTTAAAAATATTTTTGCTTTTATTTTCTGGTATATTACTTTCACAACTTTTATTTCATAGCCAGCCCATCCCTCCAATGGATACCCATTCCCTTGCCCATGTGGGACTTGAGTAAGTATCACCATCATCCATCTCCATAACTCTTCTTATAAGATTGAGCCCCTGGATCCACTTAACCATGACCTCTCAATCTTCTCTTCTCCATCACCACCATTCTACATCTTATGTTTTTGATATCTCATGTAAGAAGAATCACACAACTGTGATTTTTAAAATATTAAAATCTGAATTGTGAGCACAAGAGAATATTGCCATCAACACATATATGCCTTGAGTTCTCAGAACACATTATAATGTATTTGATTACATATCCTTTATCACATTTTAAACCTAGTCTTCCTTCTTGGTACAAAAGTACCTTTTTTGAAGATTGTATTCTCTAGTTCCATCCATGTCTTTTTTAGTCTGTCATCTTCAAGTCTTCAGCCTCTTGCCTAGTCTTCCATTTAATCACAACTTATGTTTGTTGCATGGTAAATACAGTTTCCTGGCTGTCTTGAAATAGTGGATATAGGATACTAGTCTGTATTGCCCACTCCATTCCCCAATTAGTTCTCAGAATTTCTTTGCATCTGAGCATCTAGAATCAATTTCTTGCTCTGTGACTATGCTTTCTAGTTTTTCTGCCATTCTGTACTAGTTCTTCCTATGCTTTTCATCTATGTGGAAATGCCAAGTTCATTGACTTCCTCAATGGGTCAAATTCGCATTTATTCTAAAACTTTATGTATCCCTACCATGTGCTTATGTGTTCTGGCATTGTGGTTCCTCAATACGCATACAGTAATAAACCCTGTGTTAGGCATTACGAACATAATAACAACTAAATCCTAACCCCTGCCTACAAGGAGCTAATTTACAGACAATGCAGTATAAGCTAATAATATGCAGAGTGGGACATCTAAGGGAGTTGATAAAGATGTGTTCGATTCAGACTGGAAACATTAGGGAAACTTGAAAATGGTAATACTTGAGCTGTGCTCAGAAGGATTAAAAAAATGAATAGAAATGAATTAAGGGATAAGGTGTTTGTGGTAGTAGGGACAAGTCTTTTCAGATCAAGGGAACTTGAATATGAAAGAAATCCTAGGAGCAGACAGCATTAGCTTAATGTGGTTAAAGAAAACAATATGAAAGGACCAGGCAAAAGCTGGGTTGTGGCAAAAACAAATGTTGAGTAAGACCCATTTATCATGGAAAACCCAATAGACACTAGTGGTTTATATAGAATATTGAGAAGTAATACCTAGACAAGGAAAAAAAAAATTACAGACTGTTATATTTTCTTTTTAGTAGAAAACAAAGCAAAACTTGAAATATCTGTCTTTTCACTGAACTCTACTTACATTGCTCTTCATTTAACAGACAACAGTCTTCTGCATGTATTATGGTTTAGACAGGAGGTATACCCCAAAATATGTTAGACAATACAAGAAAGTTTGGAGGTGAAATGATTGGGTTAAATGAGATCCTTAACCTAATAGGCACATTGACCCATTTAAGTGGATTAACTGGGTGGTAACCATAGGTAGTAGGGCGTGACAGGAGGAGGTAGGTCACTGGGGACATGTTTGGCAGTATATCCCTGACAAGTCAGGCTAAGTCTCTCTTCTGCTTCCTTGTGGTCATGTCCTGAGCTGCTTTCCTCCACCACACTCTTCTGCCATGATGTTCTGCCTTACTTGGACCCACAGCCCTAGTCACGTACGGAGACCTCTGAAACTAAGCCCAAAAGATAATATTCTTCCTCTAAAATTGTTCTTATCAGGTCTTTTGTTCACAGTGGTAAAAAAGCTGACTAGGACAGTATGTAAAACTGCTTAACAGATTTGACTGGTTAGGTTTCTCACTATTACACCCAGCATTTCTACTAATACTAGTTGAGCAAGTTTACCAACGGTGCCTGGACTATTTCACTTATCATTTTACCCATTAAATTTAACAAGATATTATCAACAAAATGTTAATATAAATTTAGCTGTAAATACTATAAAGACAAAATTGATCTTCTTAAAGGCTATCGTATCTTGGGTGCTGTCTTTAGAGTGCTTGTTTCAAATAAATACTTAGTTTCTTTAAATCATTGATTCATGGATACAATAAGGATCAGTTTTGATCTTGCCCTTGCACTAAAAGACCATAAGAAGAGTAAATGGTGATTCACAGTCTGTCCAACTTTAGCATAAAACAGTTCATGAAAATAAAAAATTGTATTTTTATGGAATTATATTTAACCATTAATATTCAATTTAAAAAGTAGTAATATTGGCCAGAAAAAAGTACCCACGATTCTATGGAGAAGTAGAGGAATCTGTTAGAGCATTGAATTTTTTGTAATCAATGGTTCCCAAATCCAAGCCCATGAAAAGTCTACATAAGTTTGATTAGGAGGACATGAAATAGAGACATATCCACAGCTCCTCACTCAACCCTTTACTCTGGACCAAAGACCAAGGCATTTGCAGTGTTCTAACAAGTTTGAAATTGCTTTGAGTCACCTTGCATCCTGCCTAATCCAGTAGTACATATCCATGCCCGTGCATATGTAGGTGTGTGTTGTAGTGAAATCCTCTAAAAATGCCCTTTGATTACACCATATTTGACATTTAAAATGACTAAACGATAAACCCTCAAAAATAGCATATTCACATTATACATTTAAATTTTTTTTCCTATCTATGATACTATTTAGTATGTATCTAGGTAAAAAGTCATAACCCAATATTTGTCCATAGTAAGTGTAGAAAAATTTCAGACAAACCCATGCCTGTTGTTTAGAGATTACAAAGAAAGTACATGTCCTTATAATTTAATGTTTTCTCTCATTTGATACCAAATGATTTTCATGATTTAGGCAGTAGAGAATTCCCAGATTTTTCAGAAATCCCAGGCCCTTGGAAAGCGACAGTATCTTAAGATGAGACAAGAGTATGAAGGAAGTCAATTCCCATTTTAGGTGATCACCATTAAGCAAAAACATCCTTCATTTGTTGAAATCTCAAAAGGCACTTCAATACCAGGTTTAATTCCTTCATTATTAGATAATAATGTGGGAACTTTATAGGAAATGGAAATGGCTGGCAAAACCTAAAAAGCAGTAGCATGAGAACAACCATTTCCAGATATTTTATTTAGTATCTTCACTGATAATTATCTGAACAGTTTTCCCAAATATTTACCTGTTCACATTTGTTTCCCAGTAATTACATCAATTGTACCAAAAACATCCAATGTTAATGTTCCAACTACTGCTTTGGGGTCATCTTGAGCAACAACAGCAACAACCAAAAAGGAGGACTCACTCCTTGAAGTAATGCAGACCCTGACCAATGAACTCTTGTTGATGACTAGAACAATTTTCTACAATCACCAAGGAAAGTCATACTTACAGCAATCTTGACAATATTGAAATTGGTGAGTCCCGACAAGTTTCAAGAAAAATTTTTTAATTCTTCAACAAAGAAATTTTACTAAGATAAATTTTTTTAAAAGTAACAAACAGATGTTCTTGAGTTGAAAATTTCCCTCAGCAAAATTAAAAACATGACATAAGGCATTGCCAATAGAAGTTTAAATCAAATAAAGGAATGGTTAGTGAGCTTGAGAGAAAGCTATTTAAATATACCATCAGAGGAAAAAATTTAAAAGGAAAAAGGAATCTTTGGGAAAGCATTAAAAGACTAAATATATGTGTCTTTGGAGTTCAAGAGTGATTTTAGAAAGACAAAGGGGTATAAAACTTATTTAAAAAGATAAAACTTCCTGAACCTAGAGAATACAAATATTCAGGTACAAGAAGGTCAAACATCATCTGTCAGATTTAAATCCACAATATCTATCCCAAGACATCTTATAATGAAACACTCAAAGGTATAATATAAAGAGAAGCTTCTAAAGACTGCAAAAGAAAAGAAAGAACTCACACATAATTGTGTCTGAATTTGCTTTACAGCAGACTTCTCAGCAGGGCTCATAGTCTAGAAATAAGTGGCATGAGAATTTCTGAATACTGAAGGAAAATTTACTATCTAAGCACACTGTATCCAGCAAAACTATTCTTTAGAAATGGGGGAGGGAAAATATTTCCAAAGTAAAAGTTGAAAAAATATATTTCCACTAGACTTGCTTAGAAAAAATACTGAAAGGTGTTTTTGAGACATTAATGAACAAGAACATATTGAAATGTATAAAACTCAGTAACTGTACAGATAAATCCAGAATGCTCTAATATTATCTTGTTACATAAACTATTGCTATCTTTAAAATGAAGATTAAAGAACAAAATGTTTATAAATAACTACATTAATATACTAGGAGATAAACAATATATAAAGCTATACAACGTATTAAAAAATCAAAATATTGGGACTAACGGACTATAAGTACAGAATTTGTGTAGCATGTTTTCATTTTTTGTTTCCTTATCTTTATGATCATATTATGTTGTTATTATTTCAAAATATCATGATTCAAAGATGTTTTTGAAGCCTCACAATAACCACAAAATAATCAAGAATAAAATAAAATCAGTACACATGAGAAAAAAACCACTTAACTGCAACTACCTTAAAATAAGGAGAAAAAAATAAAACTAGAAAACAAGTTATGAAATAGCTGTAGTAAGACATTGCCTATCAGTGATAATCCAAAATGTCAACAGACTAAATTCAATTAAAAAAGAGTGACTAAATGGATACAACCATTTTGCTGTTCAATTATGTTACTTAAAAGATGCAACTATGTTGCTTAAAATAAACTCACTTCATGTCTAAGGACACACACAATCTGAAAATAAAAGTATAAGAAATAATAAAGATCAGAGCAAAATAAAAGACTAAACACTTTAATATAAAAAATTAAATGAAGATCAGATTTTTCAAAAGAATAAATAAAATGACAAACTCTTGGCTAGACCAAGACTCAAAATCAGAGATAAAAAGGGAAACTTTACAACTAATTTAACAGGAACACAATGGTTCAGTTGAGATAATATGAACAACTTTGTGCCCACAAGTTTGGTAACCTAGAAGAAATGGACTGATTCCTGGACTTATACACCTTGACAATGATGAATCATGAAGAAATAAAAACTTGAACAAATAGCATCTGAGGTTGAATCAGTAATTTTGTCGCCTCCTATCAACTAAAAGTCCAGGCAGGTCCAGATGGCTTCCCTACTGAGTTCCACCAAATATTTAAATAAGAACAAATACAGATTCTTCTTAAATTATTCCAAAAATTAGAAGAAGCCATTCTTCCAAACACATTCCAGAAGGCCAGCATTGCCCTAATACCAAAACGAGACAAAGGCTCAAGAAAAGAAAAGGTTCAGGCCTAACCTCCAAGAATGTAGATGTAAAATTTTTAAAATACCAACAAGCAGGATTCAATTGTACAACCAAAAAGTTTTAATTAGGTACAGAGGGAATATACCTCAACATAATAGAGGCCATTTGTAATAGGCCAACATCTAACATCATACTGTATGTGAAAATACTGACAACTAAGATCTGGAACAAGACAAAAAAGGACACTTCTACCCTTTTTGTTGAACATACTTATGAAGGTCTTAGTCAGAACAATAAGGAGAGAGAAATAAAGGGCACCTAACCCGGAAAGGCAGGAATGAAATCAATACTTCAGATGGCATGAATTTTATATGAACAACTCAAAAGTTCTCCTATTAGAATAAACAAATTCAACTTATAAAATCAGCACCAATTGACTATTTCTGTCAGCAGCTTATTATCTGTAATGAAAAATCAAGAAAGCAATCTTTTTTACAGTGACAGCACAATAATATAGAATACCTAGTGATAAATTTAATCAAAGATGTGAAAGATGCCTATAATAAAAGCTATAAAATGCCAATGAAAGAAATTGAATACAAAAAAAAATTCTGGAAATACTGTCCCATATTCATGAATGGGAAGAATTGATCTTGTTAAAATATCTATACTATCAAAAATGATCTATAGATACAATGCAATCTCTGTTAAAATACCAATGACATTCATCCAGAATGAGAAAAAATTAGAACTGAAGAGCCAAAGCCTTCTTAGGCAAAAGGAAAAAAGCATGAGGCATTATATAACTTGACTTCAAAATATACTGCAACACTCTAGCAATCAAAACACCATTATATTAGCATAAAAACAGACACATGGATCAAAGAAACAGAATAGAGAGGCTAGATGTAAACCTACTCACTACAGCCAGCTGATTTCACCAAAGGTGTGAAGACCATGCACTGGAGGAAAACAGTTTTTCAGTAAATGGGGCTGGAAAAATTAAGATATTCAAATGTAGAAAAATGAAACTAGTAGGATGTGGGGGTGTATGTCTGTAATGCCATCAGCTCAGTAGGCTGAGGCGGGAGGATTATACGCTCCAAGCCAGGCTCAGCAATTTAGCAAGGTTCTCAGCAACTTAGTGAGACCCTGTCAGAAAATAAGAATTAAAACAGGCTGGGAATGTGGCTCAGTGTTTAAACATACTTGCATTCAATCCCTGGCACTGAAAGAAAAGAAAGAAAAATGAAACTAGACCCTTCTTTTACTCTTACTTTTGAGTTTATAAAACTCAAAATGAATTGAAGACTTAACTGTAAAACCTTAAACTACGTAAGTTCTAGAAGAAAACATAGGAGAAATATTTCAGGACATTGGAATGGGCAAGGAATTTTTTGGACAAGCCTCCAAAAGTAAAGGAAATCAGCAAAAATTGACAAGTGGGGTTACATCTAATTAAAAGGCTCTGCACAGAAAAGGAAACAATTGGGAGTACAGAAATAGCCTTCAGAGTGTGAGGCAATATTTCCAAACTATTCCTGGCAAGGGGTTAATATCCAGAGTATATAAGAAACTTCAAAAATTCAATAGCAAATAATTTCATAAAAATGAGCAATAGACCTACATAGACCTCTCACACAAATTATCAGGCATATGTACAAATTTGCAACATTACTAATCAGGGAAATCCAAATTAAAAGTACTGTGATATAGCTCTTCACTCTGTAAGGACAGTTACCATCTACTGACTAAAGATAACTTGTGCTGGGAAGGATGTCAAAAAAGGGAACTATTGCATACTATAGTAATAGGAATGTATAATAGTAAAACCATAATGGAAAACAGTATGGAATTTTCTTAAAAAATAGAATTATCAAATCATCCAGTAGTCCCACTATTGAGTATAATCCAAAGGAAATGAAATCACTATAGGAAAATACTCCTATACTGATTTCACTCCTGTTTATTGTGGCACTATTCACAAGAACCAAGAAGTACAAACAGCCTAAGTACCCATCAACAAATAAATGGATAAAAAAAATGTACATGTATACAATGGAATACCACTCATCAATAAATAAAATACTGTCATTTGCCACATGGATAGAACTGGATATCTTCATGTTAAGTGAAATAAACCAGGCACAGAAGAACAAGTACATGATTTCACTCATGCATGGAATCTAAAAGTTGACTTCATAGAAGATGAGAGTGAAATGGTTTTTACCAGAGGCTGGGGATATCATGGTAAAGGAAGAGATAGTATGCCATTGATCACTGGGTACTGTAGTTAGATAACATTCTTGTGTGCTATTTTACAGTAAGATGACTATACATAAGGTGCTGTACTTTTCAAAAACCTAGAGGAAATATTAAAAATTTTCACCATAAAAATGATTAATATCGAGTAAATATTTAACCTAATATTATATGATGCATAAAAGTTTTGAAATAACACATGACATCCTATAAATATGTTTTGAGCTATATTTATGTTCTTATGAGCTGAATTTTTTTTTTAAATGAGTTCATAGGTAAAAAGTCAGTGAAGTTAGGTTATCATAGGATACTGGAATACGTTGTCTTCTGCATAGTCTGAGTCTGAACAAATTCAAAGTAAAGGTGTCATGTAGGCCTTTCCCACACTTCCTTATCTATTGATTTCATGGGATGTACCTTTCACTGCCGACTGCTCAATATAAAGAAAATATCACTGAATATTCATAGTTGATTATGTCCCTTTGTGTGATGCAATCTATAGTTGTGTTTTCCAAAGATCTAACTTGGGGGTTACACCACACTTAATAAGAGTTGTTAAGACACTGCCTATTCCTTGATTATTGCAACACTGAGAACTTATTTACTGGATGCTACAATGAGAACAGGCCTCTTAGTGAATATACTTAGATATGTCTTGTAACCTGGAGACACCTTGCATCTTAACCAGGTATGCTACTTGGTCTGCCTACATAAAAAGAATATATTGCAAGGATCCAAGATGGCGGACTAGAGGGTGACTGCATCTCCTGTCACTCCAGAACCCAGGATTCAAGAAGGGGAGGCAATGAGAGACTCGAACTAACATAGAGCCATGGGGTGAGTCACTCCCACCAGGTGAAGCTCGGCCCGGGTGGAAGGCCTGGACAGGGGCAGCTTCTCGGAGCAGGCCGCCCAGTGAGAGACTTTCCACACAAAACCAGCTCCAAGCCCCAGACCCAGCGGTGAGCCCCAGCCCACAGGCAGCTTCTGGGACCAGGGCAGGGCAGCGAGAGACTTCCCCAAGCAGCCCTGCTCCCTCCGGCAGCAGGCTCCTTCCACAGCCAGCTTCTTGGAGCAGGTCACCAGTGAGAGCCTTTCCGCACAGAGCCAGCTCCAAGCCCCAGACCCAGTGGTGGGCCCCAGACCCAGCAGCAGGCCCCAACCTGCAGGTGGCTTCTGGGACCAGGACAGGGCAGCCAGAGCCTTCCCCAAGAAGCCCTGCTCCCTCCGGCAGCAGGCTCCTTCCACAGTCAGCTTCTTGGAGCAGGCTGCCCAGTGAGAGCCTTTCCACACAGAGCCAGACCCAGCCCTGGACCCAGTAGTGGGCTAGGGGCAGCTTTCTTTGGAAGCACTGCATTATCAAGTTCCTCCAAGACTTCAGGCTACTGAAGGCTGGGAGGTGATATACTAGAAATCTACAGGGACACTGTAAGCCAAAGAGGAAATCTGCAATATCTCAGAGTCCCACTGATATCTGACCAATATGAGAAAACAAGGGAAGAAAATGTCCCAAACAAACCTAGATACTATATCAATAAAACCCAATGACAGCACAGAAGAAATATCAGAAAGGGAATTCAAAATGTACATAATTAAAACAATCAGGGAAGCAAACGAGGAGATGAAAGAGCAAATGCAGGCATTGAAGAAGGAGATGAAAGAGCAAATGCAGGCATTAAATGATCACACCAATCAACAGTTAAAAGAGCAAATACGGGAAGTAAGAGATCATTTCAATAAAAGGTTAGAGATACTGAAAAAAAAAAAAAAAAACAGAAATCCTTGAAATGAAGGAAACAATAAACCAAGTTAAAAACTCCATAGAAAGCATAACCAATAGGATAGAACACCTGGAAGACAGAACCTCAGACATTGAAGACAAATTATTTAATCTTGAAAACAAAGTTGAAGAAGGTAAGAAACCAAACAGAGAAGAAGGTAAGAAATCATGAACGGAATCTACAAGAAGTATGGGATATCATGAAAAGGCCAAATTTAAGAATTGTTGGGATTGAGGAAGGCTTAGAGAAACAAACCAAAGGAATGAACAATCTTTTCAATGAAATAATATCAGAGAAAATTTCCCAAATCTGAAGAATGAAATGGAAAACCAAGTACAAGAGACTTATAGGATTCCAAATATACAAAATTACAACAGACCCACACCAAGGCACATTACTATGAAATACCTAACATACAAAATAAAGATAGAATTTTAAAGGCCACGAGAGAAAAGAACCAAGTTATATTCAGGGGGACACCAATAAGAATATCAGCAGATTTTTCAATCCAGATCCTAAAAGCTAGAAGGACTTGGAACAACATTTACGAAGCCCTGAAAGAAAACAGATGCCAACCAAGAAGCTTATACCCAGCAAAACTTAATTTCAGATTTGACAATGAAATAAAATCCTTCCATGATAAACAAAAGCTAAAAGAATTTACAAAAAGAAAGCCGGCATTACAGAACATTCTTAGCAAAATATTCCATGAGGAAGAGATGAAAAACAATGAAGCAAATCAGCAATGGGAAGAATTAGCCTAAAGGAATAGCCAAATAAAGGAGAAACCAAATCATGTCAAAAAACAAAAATGAGTCAAATGACTGGGAATACAAATCATATCACAGTAATAACCCTGAATGTTAATGGCCTGAACTCATCAATCAAAAGACATAGACTGGCAGATTGGATTAAAAGGAAAAATCCAACAATATGCTGCCTGCAAGAGACTCATCTCATAGAAAGAGATACACACAGACTAAAGGTGAAAGGATGCGAAAAAACATACCATGCACAGGGACACAGCAAAAAAGCTGGAGTATCCATCCTCATATCAGATAATGTGGACTTCAAGCCAAAACTAGTCAAAAGGGATAAAGAAGGACATTACATACTGCCTAAGGGAAGCATAAATCAGCAAGACATAACAATCATAAATATCTATGCCCGAACATTGGCTCATCCATGTACATCAAACAAATCCTTCTCAATTCCAGAAATCAAATAGACCACAACACAATAATACTAGGTGATTTCAACACACTTCTCTCACCACTGGATAGATCTTACAAACAAAAATTGAATAAAGAAACCATAGATCTCAATAACACAATCAAAAATTTGGACTTAACAGACATATATAGAATATACCATCCAACAAAGAATGAATACACTTTCTTCTCAACAGCACATGGATCCTTCTCTAAAATAGACCATATTTTATGCCACAAAGCTACTGTTAGAAAATACAAGAAGATAGAGATACTACCTTGTATTCTATCAGATCATAATGGATTGAAATTAGAAATAAATGACAGAATAAAAAGCAGAAACTTCTCCAATACCTGGAGATTAAATAATATGCTATTAGATGATGAATGGATAACAGAAGACATCAGGAGGGAAATAAAAAAATTCTTAGAAATAAACGAGAACAAAGACACATCATATCAAAATCTCTGGGACACTATGAAAGCAGTACTTAGAGGAAGATTTATTTCATGGAGCACATTCAACAAAAGAAGTAAAAATCAAGAAACAAACGACTTAACACTACAGTTCAAAGCCCTAGAAAAAGAAGCAGACCAACACCAAAAGTAGTAGAAGACAGGAAATAGTTAAAATCAGAGCTGAAATCAATGAAATTGAAACAAAAGAAACAATCAGAAAAATTAACAAAATAAAGAGTTGGTTCTTTGAAAAAATAAACAAAATTGATAAACCCTTAGCCACACTAACAAAGAGAAAGAGAGAGAAAACTCAAATTACTAAAATTCGGAATGAACAAGGAAATATCACTATAGACACGAGTGAAATACAAAACATAATTAGAAGCTATTTTGAAAATCTATACTCCAACAAAACAGAAAACCTCGAACATCAACAAATTTCTAGAGACATATGAATTACCTAAACTGAACGAAGAGGACATACACAACTTAAATAAATCAATTTCAAGCAATGAAATAGATGAGGTCATCAAAAGCCTACCAACAAAGAAAAGGCCGGGACCAGATGGGTTCTCAGCCGAGTTCTACAAAACCTTTAAAGAAGAGCTCATTCCAATACTCCTCAAAGTATTCCATGAAGTAGAAGAGGAGGGAACCCTCCCAAACTCATTCTATGAAGTCAATATCACCCTGATACCCAAACCAGACAGAGACACATTGAGGAAAGAAAATTTCAGACCAATATCCTTAATGAACATCAACGCAAAAATTCTCAACAAAATTTTAGCAAATCGCATACAAAAATATATTAAAAAGATAGTGCACCACGGTCAAGTGGATTTTATCCCAGGGATGCGAGGTTGGTTCAACATTCGGAAATCAATAAATGTCATTCACCATATCAACAGACTTAAAGTTAAGAATCACATGATTATTTCAATAGATGCAGAAAAAGCATTCGATAAAATACAGCATCCCTTCATGCTCAAAATACTAGAAAAATTAGGGATAGTGGGAACATTCCTTAACATTGTAAAGGCCATCTACGCTAAGCCCATGGCCAATATCATTCTAAATGGTGAAAACCTGAAAGTATTCCCCCTAAAAACTGGAACAAGGCAGGGATGCCCTCTTTCACCACTTCTCTTCAACATGGTCCTTGAAACTCTAGCCAGAGCAATTAGACAAACCAAAGAAATTAAAGGGATACGAACTGGAAAAGAAGAACTCAAACTATCCCTGTTCGCTGATGACATGATTATATATTTAGAGGAACCCAGAAATTCCACCAGAAAACTTTTAGAACTCATAAGTAAATTCAGTAAAGTAGCAGGTTACAAGATCAATGCTCATAAATCCAATGTATTTTTATACATATGTGATGAATCTTCAGAAAGAGAAGTTAGGAAAACTACCCCATTCACAATAGCCTTGAAAAAAATAAAATACTTGGGAATCAATCTCACAAAAGAGGTGAAAGGCCTCTACAATGAGAACTACAGAACACTAAAGAAAGAAATTAAAGAAAACCTTAGAAGATGGAAAGATCTCCCATGGTCTTGGATAGGCAGAATTAATATTGTCAAAATGGCCATACTACCAAAAGTGCTATACAGATTCAATGCAATTCCAATTAAAATCCCAATGATGGACCTTACAGAAATAGAGCAAGCAATTATGAAATTCATCTGGAAGAATAAGAAACCCAGAATAGCTAAAGCAATCCTTAGCAGAAAGAGTGAAGCAGGGGGTATCCCAATACCAGATCTTCAACTCTACTACAAAGCAATAGTAACAAAAATGGCATGTTATTGGTACCAAAATAGACAGGTAGATCAATGGTACAGAATAGAGGACATGGACATAAACCCAAATAAATACAATTTTCTCATACTAGACAAAGGGGCCAAAACTATGCAATGGAGAAAAGATAGCCTCTTCAACAAATGGTACTGGAAAAACTAGAAAACCATATGCAACAGAATGAAACTAAATCCCTATCTCTCACCCTGCACAAAACTAAACTCAAAATGGATCAAGGACCTCGGAATCAGACCAGAGACTCTGCATCTTATAGAAGAAAAAGTAGGTCCAAATCTTCAACTTGTTGGTTTAGGATCAGACTTCCTTAACAGGACTCCCATAGCACAAGAAATAAAAGCAAGAATCAACAACTGGAATAGATTCAAACTGAAAAGCTTTCTCTCAGCAAAGGAAACTATCAGTAATGTGAAGAGAGAGCCTACAGAGTGGGAGAAAATCTTTGCCACTCATACTACAGATAGAGCGCTAATTTCTAGAATATATAAAGAACTCAAAAAACTCTACACCAAGAATACAAATAATCCAATCAACAAATGGCCTAAGGAAATGAACAGACACTTCACAGAAGAAGATGTGCAAGCAATCAACAGATATATGAAAAAATGTTCAACATCTCTAGTAATAAGAGAAATGCAAATCAAAACCACCCTAAGATTCCATCTCACCCCAATTAGAATGACGATTATCAAGAACACAAGCAACAACAGGTGTTGGGGAGGATGTGGGGAAAAAGGTACACTCATACATTGCTGGTGGGGTTGCAAATTAGTGCAGCCACTCTGGAAAGCAGTATGGAGATTCCTCAGAAAGCTTGGAATGGAACCACCTTTTGACCCAGCTATCCTACTCCTTGGCCTATACCCAAAGGACTTAAAATCAGCATTCTACAGAGATACAGCCACATCAATGTTCATAGCTGCTCAATTCACCATAGCCAGATTGTGGAACCAACCTAGATGCCCTTCAGTTGATGAATGGATAAAGAAACTGTGGCATATATATACAATGGAATATTACTCCGCTGTAAAGAATGATAAAATTATGGCATTTGCAGGCAAATGGATGAAATTGGAGAATATCATGCTAAGTGAGATAAGCCGATCTCAAAAAACCAAAGGAGGAATGATCTCGCTGATAAGCGGATTATGACATATAATGGGGGGTGGGAGGGGTTAGCGTTACGGTTAGGGTTAGGTTTAGGGTTAGGTTTAGGTATGTGGGTAAGAATGGAGGGAGGAAGGACTGTGTAGAGGGAAGAGGGGTGGGTGAGGTGGGGGGGAAGGGGGAAAAAATGGCAGAATGAATCAAACAACATTGCCCTGTGTAAATTTATGATTACATGAATGGTATGCCTTCACTCCATGTACAGAGAATCAAAATGTATCCCATTTGTTTACAATAAAAAAATACTTAATTTTTGTCCAATTATATCTCCTATTATTATACTTACAAAAAAAAAAAAAGAATATGTAGATCTGCAGAATTACAATTGCTTCCTGTGAGAATATTGGGAAATTCAGGACAGTGAAATTTGCTTATTTATGACTAATTTCCCACTTTCAATTTTGGTAATCTCTACCCATAGCCTACATATCTTTGATATGTGGAATACGTCTGAGGCAGAGAATTCTGCACACAGTTTTAAGCACAGTATGACTTCATCTGCACCTGGACCTGTTCCAAAGCTTTTGCATAAACTTACTAGATAAGCAACTATTGTCCTTTGGCACATTCACTATACGATTTACAAACTACACCTTTGCAGTTGGAAATTTTACATTGTCCATGAAGTTTACATTTCAGGTTTCATACAATTTTTCTTTTGTTCTCTTATAAAAGCTATTATTAGGTTACTTTCTAGGATATGACAATTAGCAAACCACTTCCAATTTAATGTAACCAGTCCCCTGTGGATGGGCTAATTAGTTGTACATCAGTTATATTGGTGACCAAGAATTTCACAAAAGATCTCTGGAGTCTTGCTCTACCTACAAAGACATGAATGAAGAGACAAAACAAAAACCATTCATCAAGAAGGAAAACTAAGGTGGCCTAGATTTTAATTTTTAGGGCCAAATTAATTTTAAGATTTAATATTTTGTCCTGATAAGCATTCATTTTGCAAATTGTAGGAACAGAATTTGAAACTTTCTGAAAAGCAAATTGTAAATGTTTGTAGACTAATTCAAGGAAGTAACCATTTAAAGCTATGCTTTTAATAATTAGACATCCCCAGAAAATCTGTGTGTGGCGGGGAGTATTTTTAGGATGTCAATGCACCTCCTGAAATTCAAGTTTATTACTCTTAACATAATAATTTATCTAATCTCAACCACTTTCAAACTTGAATACCTTTTATTGTATATTTCATTGGCACGACCTACATACCCATGACCCATCTTTTGCCTGGCAAATGTGTTTGAAATTACCACTATTTGATGATTTCCATTTAAAAACACTTCTATTTAAGTATCTTTTCTATTTGTTCTTTATTTTTACCTACATCCTCCAACCCTTTTCTAGTATCCTGCAGCAGTACATATTTCTGGAAACTATTCAATATAAAGATATTGCATATGGGAAAAAAATGCATCTCTGTCAAATCTCATTTCATTTGCAGATATCTTTGACTATTTACCTCTTAGTCAACTCTGTAGATACCATTTGCTAGTAATTTACAAGCACTTTTTGAAGAATTTTCTTCAAAAGCAAGTTTTTATAACTTAATTGTATGCTATGGTTGCCATTCAACATTTCCATTTGTATTTCAAATTTATAAATTGAAGCAATTCATTTCCAGTTGCATAGGATTTACAACAGCCATGCATCCCATAACAAAATTTTAGTCAAAGACAGAATGCCTATGAATTGGTGATCCCATGAGATAATAAAGGAGATGAAAAGTCCCTTTTGCTTGTGACATTGTTATCATCATAACATCATAGTAAAAGCATTGTTCACATATGTGTGGTATTCTGGTGTAAATAAACCTCCTGTACTGTCAGTCACATAAAAGTGTAGCATATACAGTTTTGTGCAGTATATAATACTTGATAATGGTAACAAGTCACTGTTACTGGTTTATGTACTTATAATACCTTCTGTCATTATTTTAGAGTGTACTCCTACTCATGAAAAAAAATAAACTTCTTGCAAAATAATCTTGATCCAGTCTTTTAGGAGGTATTCTAAAAGATGGCATCATTATCATAGGAAATGACAGGTCTATGCATATTTTTTACATCTAAAGACTTTTCAGTGAGACAAGTTCAGAGATAAGAGATATTGGTGATCCTGATCCTATATATACTGAGGCTCATATGTGTTTGTCTTAATCTTAAAAGTTGTAAAATAAATATAGAAAAATCTTACAGAATAAGACAAGAAAAAAATTCTGTACAGTTGTAAAATGTGTTTCTATGCTAAATGTTATTACAAAAGTCAAAATTTTGAACATTTTTAAAAGGTTTTGAAGTGAAAAAAATCACAGATTAGGATTAGGGAGGGGGGCAAGAATGGAGGAAGGAAGGACTGTATAGAGGGAAAAGAGGGGTGGGAGGGGTGGGGGGGAAGGGAAAAAATAACAATGAATCAAACAACATTACCCTATGTAAATTTATGATTACACAAATGGTATGCCTTTACGCCATGTACAAACAGAGAAACAACATGTATCCCATTTGTTTACAATTAAAAAAAAAAGTTTCTATAAAGCAAGGCAATGAAAAGAACAAAGAAACAACTAACAGAATGAGAGAAAAATCTTCACCAGCTATTTCTCTGATGCAAGATTAATATCCAGAATATATAAGGAACTCAAAGAACTCAACACTTAAAAAAATCAAATAACTCAATAATAAATGGGCTAATGAACTGCACAGATGCTTCTCAAAAGAAGTACAAATGACTACAACTATATGAAAACATGTTCACATTTTTAACCCTCAGGGAAATGCAATCAAAACTACAATGTATTCCATCTCACTCCAGTTAGAATGGCAATCATCAAGAATACAAATAACAATAAACACTAGGGAGGATGTGGGTAAAATGGAAATCTCATACACTGTTGGTGGGAATGTAAATTAGTACAGCCACTATGCAAATAAGTAGGAAGGTTCTTAAAAAGCTGAAAATAGAGCTATCATACCATCCCGCTACACTATTCTTTCACATTTATCCAAAAGAATTAGAGCTAGCATATTTTAAAAATATAGCCATGCCCATGTTTATCACAGCAAATTCACAGTATCCATATTATGGAATCAGCCTAGGTGCCTGTCAATAGATAAATGAATCAAGAATATGTGGTATAAATACACAGTGGAGTTAATTCAGACACAAAAGAATGAAATTATATCATTTGCAGGAAAATGATGTAACTGGAGACATAATTTTGAGCAAACTCAGCCAGACTCAAGAGTGACAAGTTTATTTTTCTCTCATACGTGGAGACTAGAGGGGAAAAAATTGTGGTGCCATGAAAGTAGAAGGGTGATCATTAGGGTAAAGGGAGGGGACCACAGAAGTGGGGAGGTAGGGAGGTAGAATGGGGTATTTAGGGAAGGAAATTTGATCAAATTGCATTTTTATGTATGTGCAAATAGACCACAATGAAATGCACCATTCTATATAACTGACAAGCACCAATTAAATAGAGTTAGAGTAATCTAAGGTTAGTTTATTAACAAGGAGAAAATTTTTATTTATAAGTTTAATAGAGCTTAAGTACAGTGTTTATAAAATCTATAGTTGAATACAGTAACATCCTAAGCCTTCGCGTTCATTCACCACTTACTCACTGACTCACCCAAGCAACTTCCAGTCCTTTGAGTTCCATTCATGAGAAACACCCTATACAGGTATATCTACTTTATCTTTTTTCCTATATTTTATTGTACCTTTTCTAAGTTTGAAGATGTTTAGATACACAAATACCATTGTGTTATAATTGCCTACAGTGTTCATTATAGTAACAACTACACGTTTGTAGACTAGGAGCAAAGGCTACACCATATAGCATGGAAGTACAGTGAACTGTACCACGGAGGTTTGCATAATTACACTTTGTACGCTTGCACATGGCAAAAGAGCCAAGGAATGTGTTTCTCAGAACATATTCTGTTGTTAAGCAATATATGACTACAAAATTCCAAAGTTTACTACTGAAAGTTGTATACCATATATGTGTGTGTGTGTGTGTGTGTGTGTGTGTGTATCTTTAATTATTGTTCACATGATCTTGTATATACTGGTAACTCTGGACCTGGACTACTCAAACTACTAAACAAATTGAAATTTTAAAGTCTTTTTTCCATCAACAAGTTCAACTAAGTAGCTCACTCCTCTAAATAAAATAGATGCTAGCAGCCTTTAAAAATTAAATATTTTATCATTTTAAAAAATCATATTGCTCTAACCATATGAAGAAAAAATAGTCTACTTTTAATTTTGTAATTTCATTAACCATAAAGTTTTGCATCCTAACTTCTTTAGTGCCCCTTTGAGGTTAAAAAGAAAATTTTATTGAAAGTACAGATAGATAAATTAATTTTGGCATTTACTTGAGATACTCTTTAACCTCTCAAGAAATATTTTGAGAATTCATTAGCTACATATTGCCATAATACAGCTAGTAATAAGTGATAATAATGAGTTCATTGTAAAGTTTAAACCAGTGATAGCATGATTAGGAATTTTTGTTATCCTAGAATACATAATTATCTCTAGAGGTGAAATAAAAGACAAAATCACTTCACATATTAGTAAAAAACAAATTAGAACATAATTTTATAAACTACTGCATTCTTTTGCTATTAAGAATCAGTAAAATCTATAATTAGGGAACATTAAGGAAAGGTTAAAGATGAGAATACATGCAGTCTATCTACAGGAAACCTAAACCATTTAGGTTAATGAAATGTCTATGAAAGTCATATTAATTAGCAAGTTCACAGGAATCTAAGTTTTATTTTATAAATGCCATGGTAGAGAGGATTAGGTCCCCCTGCACACAACAGGGTTCCACCTAGATTATCACACAGCACTTACCTCCTTCAGCCTTCTGTCCATTTTCTCCCTGAATGTTTAGTATTACAAATTTCTGGAAATCCTTCATGAGACAGGAGTTTCATTTACCGATATGGAATGGTATTAATTTAATGACATTGAGAAATACAAATTTGGAATTTTTTAGAAAAGAGAATTGTTGGACTTGTAAAATTTCATTAATATGTTTATTAAAAGATCTTTTAACAAACATTTCCTTATTTTCTCCTTTGTTGTCATTTCTGTCATGTATGAACTAAAACTACTCCTTTTCAAAAATGAATTTCACCCACCAAAAGTCCAGTTTAAGCTGGATAACAAAGCCAGAACCAAATTATGATATTATATACTTTATCAGTTATAGTAAGAGAAACAAAGGAGAATTAATTTTTTTTAAAAAAGGACAAAACCAGAATGTCATCAATCATCACCACCATACTAATCCCATTTCTGTCTATAAAATTAACTACTCACACAGGAAAGCAATCACTGATGACAAAATGTGTCAGTGAAAGTTTGGACCCCCACCCACTCCCACTCGCATCAAATGATACTACAGTGGGGACTAAAATGGAAAAAAATTGTATTCCACGCACGTATGTGTGCGCCAGAATAAACCCACTATTATGTATAACTGTAATGCACTTTTCAAAAATGATAGCTCCCTACAGTGCCTTATATCATTTATCTTACTTTCAAATGTGTGGATATATCTCATTTATACCTACAAGGTAAAAATGGGAATTTGATCCCTGATTCTAGTGTTTGCAGAAAGGTTGAGAACTTAGAAAATTCACTAAATATACAGAGGGTTTTCAAACGTTGATACAAAATGTTTCAATTACAAAATCTGGTAGTAGCACATATCTAATTCAGATGCAGAAAGAAATTACAAATTCTAAAAAAGTGTATTTGATTGAACTAGGAAAGAGAAGAAGCATAAAAGTTAGTATTTGACCACTGATGGAATTTTGTTCATTGAAAGAAAATAATTGTACTGATTTAAGTTTCTACTGGTGCAGGTTTTCACCTGGCAGTAGTTGCCATTTTGTATAGAATTGGGTGTCTGCAATGAAGCCAGCAAGTTGTACTAAAGAGTCAGTACAGAGCTCCAAGCAAAGGGAACAGAAGAGCTGGAAAACTGAGTGCAGTAGGAGGAAATCCCATCCATGTGAAAACCACAGAGAACAAATATCTAAAATATGACCACTATGTAAATGGATATGAATTCCATGTAAATAAGACTGCACAAACTCCAGCAGAAAGCATCTAGAGGACTGGAGCAGGGCAGATATCTCAGTTACCACACACCACAAAGGAGCACAAGTTTGGTGTTTGAAGATAAAAATATGAATGTTAGAAAAATAACCCTATGTACATATACGATTACACAAATGGTATGAATCTACATTATGTACAACCATAGAAATGAAATGATGTACCCCATTTGTGTACAATGAATCAAAATACAGTCTGTAAATAAAAAAATTAGAAAATAAACAAAAAAGAAAAATAACTAGTCTCTAAAAATGTCATCCCCATAATCAAGTATATTACTTAAATGCCTAGACCTATAAAAAAGCATGAAATTTACACAATAATGGAAAGAAACATAAAGAGGACAGGCTGAAATTAGAAATCATCGAATTTAAATTAGCTATTGTAAGCATGTTCAAGGACTAAAAGATGGGAAGGTGAGTATATGGGGAATTTCAACAGAGGATTGGAAACTATAAAGAAATAATGAAATACATTCAAGAACTGAGGACTAGAATATCTGGTACGAAAATCACTCTATGGCCTTATCTTTAGAGAGAGAAGAAAATATCACTACAGTTAAAGAGATAGAGATGTAAAGAATACAAAAAAAATAAATTAGAGTGATTCTAGCACTAAAGTAACTGGAGTGTCAGAAAGTTGTAAAGGAGAAAATTACACCAAAATAAAATAAAAATGTAGGAGAAGTTTCCCAAATTTGGAGGAAAGTATCTATTTACAGTTTCAAGAAACTCAAAGAATTGCAACAAAAAAAAAAAAAAAAAAAAAAAAAAAAAAGAAGAAGAAGAAAAGAAAACACAGGTACAGTAAAAACACTGTAGGGTGTAGATGGGAGTTAACCTTAACAGCTTTTGAAAGAATGGGAAAAATAAAGTCCATGTATGGCAATAAAAATAAAAATGGCAATTGACTTCACATCAGAAACAAGGGAATATGAGCACAAAGGACAAACTCTTCAACGTTGAGAAAAGCAAAATGCCTCCCAACTCCAAATTCCATAAAATATTTCTTGGCAAAATAAAAATTTATTCCAATGAAAGAAAGCTTAGAGCAAAATACAAATACAAAAGGTAACAACAGAAGGCAAATTCATCTGCAGGAGGCAATAAGAAGTGCTGGAAAGTATGGGAGCGAAGGAAAAGTAAGGGCGGGTTTTCTTTCTTTTTGTAGCAAACAACTGATGGTTTAAACAACAAAAAAGTGCACTGTGTGATTGAGAATGTAGGTAAACCATTTGGAATTAGTAGCTCAACAGACAAGAGGCTAAATGGGAAATTTTTGCATCTATTTTCCTGTTACATGAAAAAGATCTTAATTATTTCTAAGCAGCCAGTGATAAGCTGCAGATGCCTATTATAATTCCTAAAAAACTAAACTGTACTATGAAAGGAGACTGCTAACATGCCAATAATGGAATTAAAGCAAAATGCTGAAAAATATTCAATTAATAAGATAAAAAAATAAAGAACAGAGGAATACCACAGAACATAAAGAGCAAGACAGCAGACTTAAATCGAACCATATAAATAACTCCAAATGTAAATGGAATAAATAGTATAGATCAAAGACAGTTTATCAGGTCAGATAAGAGACATGCCTACAACAAATGCCCAAATAGGGCACAGATAGTACAGTTATTTTTAACCATATCATGGCAACAGCAAACATAAGAGACCTTATGTGGTTATATAAAGAAAAAGTAGATCTCCAAGCAAGAAATATTATGAGATAAACTGATAATTCATAATGACAAAATGTTAATGTATTGTTAATTTATAGAACAGGATAAATAATGCTAATTTATAGAATACTTAAATAGACTTAAAAACTTTAACCACCTTGACCATTGATACTTATAAAAACCACAGAATACATGTTCAATTATATTACACATGAAACACTTACTTAAACAGACTCAAACAAGACCACAAAATATATCTCAATAAGTTTCAAAGCTCTGAAACCTTAAATGTGCTTTCTGACCATAATGGAAATGAACCAAAATGAGTAAAAATAAACCAAGAGAGCCTTCAATCTTGCAATATTAAACTGTACATCTTAAAATAGTCTATAACTCAAGGAGAAAGAGTATTTTAAAATATTTTGTACTGAATAAAACTGCATCATATCAAAATGTATGGAATAATGCCAAACAGAACTTAGAAAGTTTTTGTATAGATGCTTATACAAGAAAAAGAAAAATTAAAAATAAGCAAACTAATTTTCTACCTCAAGAAAATAGACTAAAATTTTAAAACAAGCAAATTAAATAGAGGAAAGGGGGGGAAATGAAGATTAGAAATCAATGACATAAAATATATATATAGTGGAGAAAACTGACATAACCAAAAGTTAATTCTAAGGAACAGAAAAAAGCACAAGTTACAAAATAGCAGGAATTGAGATTGTATCTTTATAGAAGAAAGGGAGAATTATCAGGACAATGGAATACTGTGAATCATTTTAAGCCAATTTTTTCTCACTTAAAAACAGGTCAAATTTCTTGAAAAATAAAAAAAATTTAAAAATCACAAAAGACCACAAGATTAAATCTTAAATACACTTCATTTATTTAAACTTTTTTTTCTTATCTCTAAACTGAATTGTCAAGTACCTTACATAAAAAGTAAGGAAAACAAATGAATAAATCAAAGATGCACATGGTCTTCCTGGTAAATTTGTTCAAATATTTAAGAAAATAGAGGGAAATGACCTCAGCAGAAGGGCATGTGCAGTGGGGTCTAGATGCAAAGGGGCCAGCAATTCTTGCTGCCTATGAGGATACCCAGTCTCAAGCATTACGAGAGTGGCCACTGACACCTACAGAAACGTCTGAAGGGGCAACACCAGAGGTCTCAACAAATGACTTCCACCACCTTCAAATCTCTATATGATCTCAACAAATATGACTCTCAACACTACCTACAGCAATAATTATTGACAAAATCACCCAGATGTCAACATCCATGGTGACACAGCCCACAATAATTTAGTGACATCTCTTTCTTCATCAGTAACAATCACAGCAACTATTCAGACTAAAGAAAATCAGGAAACAAATGTTGGCACTGGTAGCTTTGTTGGTGCTATGGTATTAACACAGGGAATTTTAATTTTTTTTTTTATATTTGATGCAAAATACATTCAAGAAGAAGCATAAGAGAGGCAATAGAACCACTGATGGACATGCCATCATTTAAGGAAATCCAAGGACCAAGGAAAAAAGACAGATGAAGCCCTAAGAATTTTGGTTTAATATTCTCTTGCTGAAAATACATAAGCAGACTATGTGCATAATGCCCAATGATACACCAAAATGTAAAAGTGTCTTATGATTACCAAAAGGGCTTGAGGTTTTTAATGAATATTTGGAGCTTACAGACAACTAATGCAATGATAATATTCACTTTTATCAAATACATAGCAAGCCAAACAAGTCTTTTTAGTGTCATTAGTCACATAGAATCAGTAATTGAAATACATCATTGAACACAATACCACCTGGGCATACAAAGAAGGTGTTTGTCACAGCATTCAGGATTTTGAGCATTTTTGTCGCTCACACAAAGAAGACCTTCAGTGTTTTTCAGATCTGAATATGTTCTAATTACTAATGCCACACAACAGAAGTTGCAATTGACTAAACCAGTTCTGAAGTATGATTTAAGAACACATAAGGAGTCCTCTAAGGAGCCTAAGGGGTAGGGATTTGGTTTAGATAACTGTGCCGAAATGTGATTTGAAATTCTTCCAGGACTCAGTATAATGGGCGTGTGCTTGGTTATCCCGGGAGTGGCCACTGCCTACATCCACAGGTTCACTAATGGGGGCAAGGAAAAAAGGGTTGCCCATTTTCCCTACCAGTGGAGTCTGATGGAAAGAGATAGACTGTATCCGGAGTTAATTGTTATTATAAATCAAAGGGTTTGGAGAACATTGATTAAGGAAGCATTTTCCTGATTGATGGAAAAAACTCAGTATGGTCATCTATCCCTGCTAGAACATTATTTGATATACTATATAGCATGCAGTGTGTTATGTAATACATAATCAAAATAAAATGAAAACCAAAATAAAATAAAATGAAAAAGAAAATAAAAAGAACACATAAGGATTTTGTATGAAGTATAGTAGTTGGTTTAGAAACAAAATATATACAAAAAATTGTTCAAATGAAGAATACCTGTATTTAACCCTGTTAAAGACCCATTGGAGCATTTGAGGGCATACGTTTTACTCATGACTCCTTTTGACCTTGTAAAGTTAGTAGATATAATATCTTTCTCTGTAACTTAGGTCAACTGCAATGTTTAACATGATAATGTTTTAAAGACTTTCTTGTAAAATTAGAATGACAGGGGAAAACTAGAAGATAGATTTGCCTACAATGAGAATATTGTCATGACTAGCAATTGCTTTTATTTCATGTTTAATTGTTAATATTAATTTTATATTTTGTCAATATTTTTGAGAATTATAGACCTGCTATCAATATCTAAAAAATTTTAGAGGAGAATAAACATAACTGAGGTTTTTTTTAAACCCCCTTATATAATTTCCAAAAATGAAACACAATTCTATGTAGTCAAAACTATAGATTAATGCTAGGTTTATTAAACTAGAGACTATAGACTCTACCCAATCTACTAAACCCTACAGAATGAAAATGCTGCATCTTCATGCACTGTTGATTTTATTCAGCAGCTTGTGGAAATATCTCTCTCTCTCTCTCTCTCTCTCTCTCTCTCTCTCTCTCTCTCACACACACACACACACACACACATACACACACATTTTGGAATAAATTCCCATATAAGCTTTAAGAAAGGAAATTTTTAGTCAGAAAATTTCCTGCTACTTTATTTGGGTATTTCCTTAGACACCCTCACCACTACTGAAGAGGAGTTCCTGCTATATGCATTATGTTAATGGAGGAAAAAGCAAAGTATTGTAGAGACACCACTATTAGCCAATAGAGTTTAGAATGTTTTGAGGCATACAGTTTATATTCAGACCCATGGTTGAAGTACAAAAGCTGACTAAGATATTCTAATGAATATTCACCTTTATTTAATTACGAATAGAACTTTGATCATCGACTTTGGTTTTCAAAGAATGCCAGATATATCAATATTTTTGATATAAAGGGATAATTTCTATTCACTGGGTATTATGAACAATTGATTGGATAATATGAATAATAAAAATTATCCAAAATGCAGATATGACTGAATCAACATAACACACTATGGAGAGAATTTCATGAAACATGTATGGTTATTAGTTTGAAAAGAAATGTGGGCTTATAGGTGAGTTGGATGTTACTAACTCAACCCTAACTGATTATATAACCACTGCTTTTATTTCTTTGCAAACTCTATCTACTTATAGTAATGAGGGCCTTTAACTAATTTCCTCTCCTATATTCTTGGTAGTTCAGTGCTTCAAGTCAGCCATAATTTGACAGACTGGCTTCAAGTTTTTCTTAAATATTGTTTCTTTACCATTAATAGAAAACCATTTTTTAAGCACCAAGTGTCATTATTTGCCTTGAATGTTTCAACTTTGGGTTGAAAATAATGTAGTTATGGCTTTTATCTGTATATAAGCACTATAATTTGTTACTTTCAAATACCAGTATCTTTAAGGAAGATTTCTTATCTAAAAAAAATAAGGTAAGCAGTGGTATAGAACAATATATTACTTTGGAACACGCTTTCTGAGCATAAATTTATCTTCCTAATTATATTGAGCAAATGCTTAATTTTTTCTGCATTCCTTAAGAATGTAAGAACAAGACCTGTATGTCTAAATATTAGGCACAACCCCAATCTATGATTCAAAATTGTCCTTGTATAATCCATAAAAGGAACCACTCAAATACAGATAAATGATAGTTCACAATGTATTACAGTGGTAATTTGTATTTTTCAGGAAAAAAAAAATCAAACTCCTGCTATCTTTTTTCTTTTTAAATACTGACCAGTTTTGATATTTTATTACTGCTGAGATCTATTTTTAGAATAAATTTACTCTCCATATTAAAAGAATAAAAATGTTATCCCCTTTCAGAAATAAAGAAGGGGACAATCACAAGTTTGTCTTATGAAGTAAGAATAATTATCCTGATGCCAAAACCTTACAAATCCTAGCAAAGCAATATTCCTTTTTAATTTAAAAGCTATCACCTATTACCAGCCAGGCAGAGTGGTTCACACCTGTAATCCCAGCAGCTCGGGAGGCTGAGGAAGGAGGATGAATTCAAAGCCAACCTCAGCAATAGCAAGGTGCTAAGCAACTCAGTGAGACCCTGTCTCTAAATAAAAAATACAAAATAGGGCTAGAAATGTGACTCAGTGGTTGAGTCCCTCCAAGTTCATATTGAACAGAGTTTCTTCCCTGGAGGGGTGAGGGCCAGGGTGTCAGGTACACACAGACACTGGAGACTCACTTGAGGTGGTGGTGAAGCAAAATCCATTTATGGTGCATTTACACCATAAATGGTTAAGCTATGTAACCAAGCTTTTGGTTACATAGGCTATGCAGATGCTTACATGAGGGGAGGCTCCTTCTGCACGAACCAATGAAAAGGTCATTAACTCCACTTGTGGCAGATGTTCCTAAGGTTACAGGCAAGCAAAAAAAGTCCACTGGATGGTGTTCCAATCCAGACTGAGTGGTGGGCCTTTGCTCACACCATTGACTCAGTGACCGCTGCCAAGTATGCCTGTGGGACATTGCCTACAAGTTCAATCCCCAGTACCAAAACAAAAAACAAACAAATGAACAACAACAACAAAAAAAAACAGTACACCATTCTGTTCTCTGCTTCTGTAAGTGTAGATACCTCACCTAAGTGAAAGCAGGCAGCAATTGTCCTGTGACTGACTCACTTCCTTTAGTACAGTTGCCCTCCAGGTTCATACACATTATTACACATGGCCTGGCTTCCTCCATTTTTAAAGCTGAATAATAGTCCACTGAGAGTTCATATCATATTTCCTTCATTTGTTCATCTGAAGACATTTCACTTATTTCCACATTTTCTTCCATTATGAATAATGTGGCAAGAAATTTAGAAGTGTATGTGACCCTTTAAGGTTATTTTCAATTCTTCCAGATAAGTACAAAGAAGTGAGATTGCTAGGTCATATTCTTGTTCAATTTTTAACTTTTTAAGGAACATCCATAATATTTTCCATAGCCACTGCATCATTTACATTCCTACATACAGTGTACAAGTATCCCTAACTCATATCTCATCCTAACACTTATCCAGATCCTAATACATCCTAACACTCAGGTATGTGTGTGTCTTCTAACAGGTGGGAGGTGTTCACTTATTGTGGTTTTTGTGTGCATGTACCTGAATAGTCATAGTGATGTTGAGCATCTTTTCATATATCTATTGACCATTTATTTGCCTCATTTGGATTAGCTACTCAATTCCTCTGCTTATTGTATAATCAGTTTATTTTTTCTTTTTAAATTACTGGAATTCCTTATAGATTTTGATATTAACCCTTCATCAGATATGTGGTTTGCAAATATTTTCTTCCCATTTTGTTTGATTGCCTTTTCAGTCTTAATGATTTCCTTTCCCATGAAGAAACTTTTTAGTTTGATGTTGCCCCATTTCTTCATCTTTGCTTCTGTTGCTGTGCTGTTGGTGTCATACCTAAGAAAGCATTGTCAAGGCCAATGTCATGACACAGAATAGAAGGCTGGTTTCTAGAAGCTGGGGGTGGGGGAAATGTAGACTCATTCTACAACAGGCATAATGTTTCAGTTACCAAAATTCTAGCAATCTACTGTTTAACATGCCTACAGGCAACGGTATTTTATATTTTAAAATGTGTCCTTAGATCTCATGATGAATTCTTACTTTAAACATAATAAATGGATTAAATATATCAAAATGTTAATAGTCTGGATACCTTGAGTTAAACATTTTATTTTAAAAGCTACCAATATAATGAATTATATTAATAAGGAAAACCACATGATCAACTCAATAGGAACACACTGGTACTCTACTAAAACTCATCTGCAAGCCTAAATCCCTAGCATTAAGTGGGTGAGGCCTTTAAGGGGTATTTATGGTAATGAGGGATATCCCCTTAAGAATGGATTGATGTCTTTCTTGAGAAATTGGGTTACTCTTCTCAAGATTGGATTAGCACTCCCAGGAATTGATCAGCTCCTGTGAGACCAGACTGTAATGCAACAGGGACATGCCCCTCCCTGCTATCTTACTTCCTGTCTCACCATGTAACATCTCTCTTCCACTCCTTCCCTTTCTCCTTCTCTCACCTACTCCTGCCATGTGCCATCAGCCATGCTGTGACACAGCAAGATAAAAGTTGTACATAGTTTGGACTTTTCAACTTCCAGAGTTATGAGCCAAATGACACCCCCTCCCACCCCCCGTTATCCAGTGTTAGGCTCTGTTACAGTGACACAAACAGACTATCACAGCACAGAAAAAGAAGTTGGAAAAATTCAACATCCATTGCTGATACAATGCTCAGCAAAACAGGCATAGAAACTTCCTTAAAGTGATAGCATCCACATCAAAATTTATGAATCATACTATATTTAATTTAAAACCCTTAATATTTAAACCCCACAGATTAGGAGAAAAAAATGTTCACATTCATTACTTCTATTCACCACTTCTATTCATCATGAATGTTGAATATGAATCTGGTTTTTGAGCTTGTACCTATTCAATCATAGGCACCATGTTTGATTTTTTCAGACTTATTTTCTATGTGAAAACCAGTGTTGACTTTAAACCTGACCACTACCACTAGTTTAGTACAGATACTCATTTGTTCGACCAACATATAAGTAATGATTATGCTTTCAGTAATGTTCTAGATCCAGAAATACAGCAGAATATTTGATAATTTGCTCTAAGTTAGTCTAAAAACCAAAGAAATACAGTTCCAATAATGGAACTACATTGTTCCACAAAACTCCCAACTACTTCCATCACTTAGAACTAAATACTATTACTATGTAAGAAGGAATAACTATCCCATGTCATGTAGGAATGGTTTAATTTTTAGGTTAATTATCTTCAGATATTAAAAACTAAATGTCTGTCAAAAATATCCAGTTCACAGGTACTTCTTTTGGAGTGTGTTTTACTAAAAATTCTTCAGTAATAAACTGTTAAATTTATCTAGTTATATTCAATTTATGAAATTCTAATTAATGAGGCATGTTTTATAGTATCATGTATTAATACACATTTTAAAATACTATTACTACATCCCTTTGACTTTAATCAGATTTTTATTTCTATTTTGAGTCACAAATGGCCTACAGTAACTATATCTGAGGGTTCATATTGTACATACAAAATTTTTCAATACTATTTTATATTATCATTCTGATATACTATTCAAATTCCCTATTAATTTATACTTTAACCTCTTAGTTCTTGCAATGAAGCATTTAATGAGCTTCTCCCTTGGTATAAAGTAAGTTTAATGAAGCTCAAAAATGCATTAAAATATTTATATTTTAGAACAAAAATTGATGAGTTTCTATGATCTTTATGAATAGGAGGTAAAATGTAAATTCTTAAATCTCACCAGTTTAACTAAATTCTAATTTCAAAGATTAGCTTTATATATGGTAACAATCTTTGCTATAAAGAACATAATGTGAACATTTATACCCATTGCAACAGGTTGTGGTGTTTCCTATCATTTTATAAGTTTGTAAAGGCAAGAATTGCTTTACTAAAAAAATTATTCCTCATAGTTAGAAGTCTGAACATTTTAAGTTGCCAACAACTGGATGACAGTGACTGGTGTATTTATGTGTCATGTAACAAGTTGGTGGCAAAATTAAAATGTGAATTAAGGTTTTCCCCTGTCTTCCTCCCAGTATTGACTCCAGATTCCAGGAACTAGAGAGGGGTTGCTTTACATTGTTGAGCTGTTGCAATGAGTGGGAGGCTGTAATAGGTTAACCTCTAAGACCAACTTACTCAGAGTCTTCAGTTATTAGCTGATACAAAATTCATGTCCACATCCCCATACAAGGCCTCTTCAGTTCTGTGGAACACACCTTATTGATTCCAGTCCACAGGATCTTGATGATGTGCATTTGTCATTCTGGGCTTGCAAAGAGATCCTCTGTGGTCAATGAACTTACAACAACTTACAACCCATTCTCTGTTTTCTACACAAGCGGGGGGGGCACTTTAGGACCTTGCTTTTCATCATCATTCTTGGATTCCAAGAACCCCCAGCCAACAAGGCACTCCCCCAATTCCAAGTGCAGTCTGAGGTAAGGTCACGCACCCTGGCTATCTAAGCCATTCTTGTTTCCCTGTGTCTTTTCTCTAATAATCTAACCAAGGAGCAGGACAATTTCTACTTATAATTATTCCAAAATGCTTCAACTCTTGACTGAGGCTTTAAAACTCAAGTGTCTGGTAAGAAAATTGACTCTTTTTCCTTTGGCCTCAGGTATTGACATTCATACCCCAATAAAAAAAACACATGTAATTGCAATTCTGCTACATCAGCAATGGTCTTTCTAGTCTGTTCTTACTCTTGCTTTATTCTTCGTTTCCTTTAAAATAAGAAGTCAGAATGAAAACTTTTATTTTCTCAGTATCGTATTTTGAAAAATGTGTCACTTTCATGCTACAATACATATTGAAACACATGATTAAATTAAAACAGTATAGAAGCAGTCATGTAATTTAGTTTACTTTCAAGGAATAAATGTGTTCAGATTTCTCAGATTTCTAAACTCACTTGAGAGCACTTAGTTGATGTAGAAGACTAAAAACATTCACTTTTTCAATTGCAACAAATTATGGGATTATTTTCCTAATTTAAAAAAATTACATAAAAGAAAAACAAGTAAAATGATGACAAAATTCATCTACTATTGAAATTCTTTCAGAAATGAAAATAATGGTCCCTGCCCCATTTCCTTGCAATACCATGTATAAGGCAGGTCTGTTGCACAGTTTGTATCACTTCTAGAACTGATTGGGCAGATCCTGGAACAGGAACATTGGAAACTGGTGGAACAAATCAACCCAGTTGGGTCAGGAGGGAAGAATCTGGCTCTATATAATGTGGACACATGCTGAAATTGACTTACCTTCTGGGTCTGAAAAAGAGTGTCTTTGCTACTAGGAAGTAACAGAGCAAGAGAAAAGGATTATTGGTGGCATATAAAGTGAAAAATTATGTCACAGGAAGTTAAGATCCCACAAAAAGACATTTAGTGTAGTCAGTACTTGGAAATCCAGGCAGAGTTTGGTACTCTAGGTAGAGTACAAGTAGCAAACAGAAAGTAAGAAGGAAAGGGGGAATTAAGGAAGTTTATGATTTGAAATTCAGAAGAAACCAAGATAGAGGGATGCATTCTGTAGCATTTAGACCGAATAACTGGATTACTGAAACAAGTACCAAAACAAACTCAGAAACAAGGATTTGACAAGAGAAGAAGCTTACTTACCAGAAGATGGAAGTCATTTCGGGTAGAACATGGTAGATTTATGAAAAAAAAAAAAGGCACAGACTGGAATCAGTGTGAACAGTCCCCTAAACACATCTAGAAAGAATCCCCACGGACACAAGAAGGAGCTAAGTCCTCAACAAGAGCTCCTTAAATATCTTCTGCCTTGGGTCAGGCCCAACCCTGGACACGGGGAGGAAAGAAGAGCCTACAGGTAAACCCAGTTGCAGACTGGAACATTAATAAGGGTGAACACAGAGGCTGTGGCCTTTCAACGCTCTCTGCCAGCAGCTTCTAGTAGTTCTTGAGGCTTAACTTGCATCAAATCACCTGGTGGACCTCTGAAACCAGAGCACCACATGTGCACTTTCCAATTCAGTAGCAACAGAAACCTAAATTGAGGCAAGGTGGAGATCAGGCAGTTACAGTTCTGTGAGGTGCTCCGGGGCTGTGGGTATGACCTTGCATAGGTGGCTCTACTCTGCTGTGGGCAATCACCTGTGGGAACAAAGTTTCAGATCTGAGAGTACTCTTGTAAGTCTTAGAGATCAAGATATCTTGCAATTTGCTCTTTACAAACAAACAACTCCAAATAATATTGTGTATTTGTTACACTTGAGAGTTTGAAAATTAAAACCATGTAATTCAGAGGCATTCATTTTCTCTGGATTCATACGTAGTTCTGGTACTTTCCAAGTCTTCACATGATTGGAATTTTGGATATATCAGATGTAGATTTGCATGTAGCTATATGAGAACTTTGGTATACTCAGCCTCAGACATCAACTTGCTCCCTTGGTGTTTAAGGGAAAAACTGAGGCAATCCATTTTTCTACATGACACAATTCAGTCTTTGGTTTTCTTATGCATTAATACTCCAACTAGCCATAATAAAAAGACACAACATGCATAAAGTATTTATCTGAGCATCTTGTATCATTATATCATGATTTAGTTTGTAGGTTTAAAAAATTTCCTCAAAATACCAGTGAATGCCTACACATTGAGAAACAATTTATGTTGAAAGACTGCCCTCTTGTGGCAACATATTTTTTTTTTCTGGTAGAGTCAAATCCTACTTTACCATATACCTGCTAAAATCCAACTCAAAATATCATAA
The DNA here is from genome assembly GCF_902686445.1 of Sciurus carolinensis. Classification (NCBI taxonomy): domain Eukaryota; kingdom Metazoa; phylum Chordata; class Mammalia; order Rodentia; family Sciuridae; genus Sciurus; species Sciurus carolinensis. Next base: position 112,822,458 of record NC_062221.1, read on the forward strand.
AAAAAAAGAAAGAAAAAAAAAAGAAAGCCTTGACATAGTTTTTGATGCGAAACTATCAATATTCTATCAATATTGATAATATTCCAACTTCTGATAATATATAGTTCAGTTTACACAGATGCTTCATGGAATTAAGGGATTTAATCCATCTCATTATTTAGCTACCTAAATGAACATATTCTAAACATATACAAATCACTTTTCATGTTTAAAAAATACAAGCTCATTACAGATTTAAGTGGCAGTGGCACACATCACAGAATATAACCCAGACTGTCACCTATATTACAGAAACTATAAATGTCACCCCCAAATTAAAGAATCACTTCATTAGCAGACATTTCTAATGGAATGTTAATATTACATATCCTGTTTAAAGAGCTAATGCTGGAGATCTAATGCAGGAGGTAAATGATATAAAAGCAATTCTGAAGCAAAATAGCAAGTATTATGTAGATAAATATAATATGTGTATTATACACAACATATTTTATATATGACATATATATATATATATATATAACTATACCTGAAAGAGAAAGTACTTAGTTTTGCTTTGGAGAACCAGTGAAACTGAGCAGGAGATGGTAATGTTGGGCCCACTATTAAAATTTGAATTATATACATAGGAGTTTGTTATATACTAAATACTTCTTAGCTGCTGTGGATATATTAATGAAAACACATGGTCCCTTTATGTAAGGAACTAAATTATAAAGCAGAAATCATAACTAAATTGATTGCATGATAGGGCTATAATTTTCCATGAACTGTCTCTCCTTCAGCTCTCTTGAAATTGTTCCCTTCTTTACATTTTATATGCCATAGTAAAAATACAGTAGCAATATTTTTTTATCTTAAATTTTATCTGATAAGCAGATGATGATACATAATGGGGGGTGGGAGGGAGGCAAGAATGGAGGAAGGATGGATTGTATAGAGGAAAAAGAGGGGTGGGAGAGGTGGGGGAAGGAAAAATAACAACGAGACAAACATCATTACCCTAGGTACATGTGTGATTACACAAATGGTATGACTCTACTTCATGTAGAACCAGAGAAACAAGTCATGCCCCATTTGTTTACAATGAATCAAAATAAATAAATTATTACAAAAATAAATAAATTTTTTAAAAAAAGAATTTTTTTTCTTCCTGTATTTTCTAAAGTCCTTCTTCCCAGTTCCAGAAGCGAAGTTGTTCTGGTTTCATTGTTTCATAGGATGGAAAGGAGAGGTTTTGTGAAAAATAATAATAACCTGAAACTTGCTGGCTTTTGTTTTCTGAAATCTTAATTCTTTGTGAGAATGAAAAGGATATTGGAAGAGATGGAAAGGATAAAAAATATAGGAATGCAAATGGAGAAAGAGTTTCCCCAAACTAGGAAAAAATGTCTACATTATATTCCTACATTCCTTTCTCATGGTTCAGAGGAGAAGAAAACAGAAAGTCCACTTGGTGAGCAATGGGACCTAGGCACAGTTTCCTAAAAACGTCCTAGAAGGCATAAAGATGCCAGAAAAGCAGCCGCAAAAGTTTGTCTAGCTAGAAGGCTCCATGGACAGACTTGTGAGATTTTTGTATTTCCAAGTATGGTAAAAAGCAGCAGTGATCTGGGAAGAAATGGACAAAGGGGAGGCCAGCAGCAGCTTATGTGACAGGTAATCAAGCACCAAATGCCAGTCACATCATTTCATCCTCCAGGCTTGGGCTCTGTTTAACAAGGCTGTGATCTGCAACTGGATGGATTCTAAGTGACTGAAACATCACTCCTCAGTTCCTGAGAGTTTTGACAGATGTCTATTGGCAATAAAACGCAAGTCTGAATAAATACCCCCCATCTAAGTTTAACAAATTTTTTTCCAAGGACATCCCACATCCAAGAACTGATCATTATGGATCTATAAAGGCCTGGACTCCCTGCCCCAATTTGAGAGTTTTTTAGACCTATTAAAATTCCCACAGAATTGACTGAGGTCATTTGTGTGACTGGCTGCAGTTAACCTCTTGTTCTGTTCAGTCCTGTGGTCTTCACTATTACACACATGTTGGGAATATCCCAATAAACTTCTCTAACTTTCCATCTAAGAATTCATTTTCTTAAACATCTGACTGATGACACCCTAATACCTATGGAACAACCCAGGAGGTAGTCTCTAAAAACAGACCAAGGCTAGTTTCCCTGACAGCACAGGTGAATAGTGTCTTAAAATAGATATTAAGTGAATTCAAAGGACTCAAAGAAAATGGAAATTACATGCCCATCTGAATTTATGGACCGAAACATATGATCCCTAAGAATATGCATGCGCTCTGTATAAACTACATCACCTTGAACTGAAGTCAATGCATTTTAAAAGAGAGTAAATAACCTATGATAAAAATGGGGTGTGTAGAAAGACTAGACACTGGAGAGGCACTTGTCATTTGCAGAATAATATTGAACTGGCTGGGCTACATGGGAAGAAAACAGTGAATATAGGATATTAGCAAATAAGGAGATTACCATACACGTTCAAATCAAGGTGGACTTTTTTCCAGAATTATCCCTTAGAAAAACTGTGCTCTCTGTTTGAATCTTCACAAGTCTTCCTCTGATGGGTAATTGCTATTGTTGTTGTTGTTGTTACTTTGAATAACAAAGTAATATATAAGGAAACTCTTCTTTGAAGTGGTGGAGCCAAGAGTGAATTGAGGAAGTGGGTAGAGTTTCTGGGGGCTTTGACTCTTCCCAGTCAGATGCAAAGATGATCATGGACTAGGTTTCTTGCCTTTTGTTTAGTAGCCTTGATAATGGTGTTTGGCATTGACTTTAATCTTGAGTGTTCCTTACCCCAGAACAGCTGGTACCTCCAGGACTGCTATAGAGTTCCCCTGACTGATTTCAGGGTTCTAATGTTGTTGCAGTTCTATCAATTAAGGAAAAACAATTTAATTATTCCACATATGTTTGAAACTTACTGTTTAAATTCAGATTTACTATTTAAATCTACTTATTCATACATCATTCTTTGTTTTATTAATTTTACAGTAGAAAATAATCCCTGCTCTATGACACTAGGAATGGGGAATGAAATCATTTGTGCTTATCACCTTAATGATAGCAATATTATTGAAATTATTTTCAAGATTTTCTTCATAGTTATTACTACTATTTCAAGCGAGACTAAATAAAATTAAATTCACCATATCCTTCTGAATTTCAAATCCAGGGTAATTCTTATTACTATTTCAAAATATGATAGCATACTAAAGGTACATTATGCAGTGGAAAATGCTTTCATAAACAACAGGATTTTGTCGAACAGCAATTCTTAGGTCTCTTGAACCCAAGAGATGGTGCCTTTTGCATTTTGCAAATTTGACAGTGACCTCCTTGTGATGGATATTTGTTTTCAAGTCTATACACACACACACACACACACATACACACACACACACACATATACATAGATATATATATATATAATTTTTTTTTTTCTTAAGTGACTCCTGGAGCAAAAGAAAGCCTTGTTCATTGTCGAGGGTACTGTAAGTGACTTCCTCCCCTGGGAAAAAGTTCAGCCAAGTGAACTGCCCATAAAAAAATGATTTGGGTTCCCTAAGCTCAGAGTGATTCAGCATGTTGGCAGCTCTGCGTTGCCCTGGGAGAACAGGATTTGTGGGAATTGGACACTCTCACTGTGCAACTGCTCTGAGTAACATGTTCTTTTTTTCTCTGACCCAATAATCTCATCTTCTGCCAACATCTATAAGAATTTGGCAGACTAACTTGCTAGTTTACAAGGACAATAAAGTCTCAGACCCTTCACAGTTATCAGCGAAGATCCAAAATCTTTAATCCAAAAATTTTAATGTATAATTTTGTATATAGAATTGTTTGGAAAGAGTCTGTGAACTGAAAGAAAGAGAAAATTAAGAGGAATGCTCATACTAAAAAGACTGTGAATTTTGAACTTTATTTTTACCCATCTGCTACGATTATGTTTCATAAACAAAAAAAACGCTGATATTACATAAAAACAATATATCAGATATTCTATACTTTATTTCCAACAAAAAATATCTTTTATAATAGTATAGTTTTCTACCTAATTATATAGAGAAATTATTAATTTCTCAACATACTTTTATATCCTACCATTCTTATTTAAGGGCAATTTTATTGTGTATTATGGTATTATCATCTAAAAACAAAAATAACTTGGAAGAGACAGAGTTAGCATTGTTTTCAGATTATAGTTATGAATACATATTAATAAAGTATATTGAATTTATATATATTTATTCCACATTTATGGCTTTGGGCAAAATTTCCAACATTAAAAATAACTACAGTGATGACTAGATTCCTTATGTCAATTCTGATTTCAAGGATAATTTAACCCTTAATGAAGGAGGAAACTGTTAAAGGTATATATTTTATCATCCTAAAATATTTTTAATAAAATATTTAGTATTTTTGAAAAATATTAAATGCTAGTTTAATAAAATTTTATCTTGCTCTTTCATTTTCTGAGAATTGGCAGTTTGGGATTTTTTTCTTTTCTCCTTTATTTTTTTTAACTGAACTGAATAATGTCCATACAAAATCTTATTCACCTAAAATCTTATTTGGATTTATTTATCTGTAGATGTAATCTGTAAGATTGGGATTAGTTTGGGCCCTAAGTCCCAGACTGGGCCCTTGAATAAAGAGCATACAGAGACATAGGCAGATACAGAGAAAACACCATGTGAAGACAGGCAGACAGTGGAATAACACATCTACAAGTCAAGGAACATAATGATTTCTGGAACCACCAGAAGTCAAGAAACAGGCATGGGAGAAACTCTCCCTCTGAGTTTCTGGTAGTAACCAAATTCTACCACACTTGGTTTTGGACTCCCAGCCTCCAGAACTGTGAAAGAATAACTTTCCATTGTTTCAAGCCACCCACTTTGTGGTACTTTGTTACAGCAACCCTACCACACTAATACAGTTTTTATAAAATACATTTTTTTGTATAATCAAATTAATCATTTGATTTTCTGTCATCATTATAGATTTCCTAATAAAAGGGAAATGTGTTTTCCTTTGGTTAGCCTCCTTGATTCACAAAATGAATTGTGAAACATTTCACCCAAACATATTCTAGAATTCTAGAATATGTGTGTGACTTTTTTCTTCCTTCAGTATTGGAAAGAATTCTAGATCAAAGTCTTTCTGAAGCCAAATATTAATAAGAATCAAAATGTCTCACAAAGGGTTTCATCTGCCTAAATTGTGATATTTTTCTACATAAAAATTAGTAATTTATATCACTAGAAAAGCATGTGTTTCATATGTGTTTAAAGTATTTTATCAAAATATCTCATTTCTTTTATTATGCCTTTTCTTCTGTTTTGAAAGTATCTAGTACGTGTGTTCCTATGTGTGTACTTATTCTCCTTGAGTATTGCCAAATAATTTGAGAATTTTATTTGTGATTATTCTTTTGTTTTTTCATGTGGTATTTTTTTTTAATCTTAAATGAACTTAATAGCTGAAATTGATTCTGTGAACCACTGATCACATCAGTTATATAATATTCTTGTTTACATTGTTTCCTAATAATGTATCTAACTTTTTCAATGTCTTCTTTGACATTTAATTATTTGGTAAAACATTTTTAAATTTCTTTCTAAAATTATATTATTAATTTGTAGTTTATGGCATCATAGTTTAAAAATGCATTGTGAATATTTTATCTTTGGAATATATATACTTTTTCCCTATAGCCCAATAACTACCAATTGACCTGGAAGGTAAACAATTTTGTAAAATTTCCTAAAATACAAGAAAGTGCTTATCATATATTTCGAAGTACTAAGTATATATGTAGATACATGTTCACTCTATTATTCAAATGGTTTATATGCATTTTGGGGACCTGTATCTGAAAATTTCTGAAATTAGTGTTTTCTGCTTCTATGATTGTCGGTCATTGTTGAATCCATTTCTAATAATTTCATTAATCATTTCACATCCCAAGACTATGTGTCATTTGCATGCTACTTGTTCAAGCATTGATTCTTCATCATTAAACTGGATCCATTTTTCTTTTCACAATGTTTCTTCTTGCTGTTATTACATTATTTTAAACTTTCTTGTATTACACTTTCCAACAATTTTTCTTGTTTTCTATTTATTCCTAAGTGGGTTATAGTTTTTGTTTGGTTACAGGGGAATGAATTAACACTTCATATTTTGTTTTGTTTTTCTGCCTATTCTTCTGAGAATTATAAGCAGGTAGCTGGGGTTTAGAGCTCCCTTGCTTCACCATTAATTTCTGATGAGTGATAGACAAAATTTGCTTCCTCGTGAACAATTTGGCTTTCAGTACTTTGTCTCCCAGAAGAATTAATTCTCTGGGGAGTTGTGCAAACACAGTAGAAGGAAAAAAAAGGAATAGGAGAAAAAAATGGAATAGAAAAGATGCACCGAATATTTATTAAATCATGAAAAGTACATAAATTTTTGACTCCTGAAAGCAGCATATCAGGTCCAGTTGCCCAGAATAACCAAAGAGATATAAGTAAGACCCTGACTTTAGCAAATTTGTGGATGATGTAATTAGATCAAGAAAGACCAAAGTTCACTTTTTTCCCTCTCTTTTATTCATGTTTTTAATTTTTAAAAAATGCTTTGAACTTACATTTCTCCAAATCTCACTTATGGTTTCCCTCTAGGTCTTATGAGTAAATTAATAATGTTACGCCACTTCTCTATTTCTTGATAATTAGCCTTCTTTCTTCGTGCCATCTGAAATTATAGAACTAGATTTAATTTTTATACTATGTCAACTAATTCCACCATTTGCTCAAGTATTTTCTTTAATTTTGTGGTTACTTAAAATTAGATAAATGCAGCCAGTCACAGTGGCAAACATCTATAATCCCAGTGGCTCAGGAGGTTGAGACAGGAGGATCTGGAGTTCAAAGCCAACCTCAGCAAAAGTGAGGGGCTAAGCAACTCATTGAGACCCTATCTCTAAATAAAATACAAAATAGAGCTGGGGATGTGGCTCAGTGGTGGAGTGCCCCTGAGTTCAATCCCCAGTACCACCCCCCACCAAAAAATTAGATAAATGCATATTTCATTCAAAGAAACCCTCACCACCAGCACTTTTTAATTTTTTTTTAATTTTAAACTTTTCTGACAGTGATCTCCATGTTCTGAAATCCTTTCATTCTTCAGTACTGAGATTGCCTCCTGTTGTGCCTCCATCATAAAAATATTCATCTTATATATTTTATTCCCACATAACAATCTTTATATCTGCTTTCCTCCTTCAGTTGTCTCTAGTTCTCTTTGGATTTGGAGTGTAGTAGAAAATTTGCGGGCCACAGATTAGGTTTTTAGTCATTATTGACTTGTTTTCTGTTTATTTTCTTTACCCTTAATATTTAAAGCGGTAGCATGGATATAGTTAATTGTTCCAGCTTAATTAATTTTACCAAGCTACTTATTGTTTTATGTCAAACTACTCTGTATTTTAGTGTTTTAAATTATATTTTAAATTTATCTTTTTTTATTCTACTCCGGATGTGTTCAGAAATATCAATATCAATTATATTTAAGTTGGACTTTTAGTCTTTGTCATTCCTACTTATCATTTATCATTTCAACATTTTATCATTTCCTTTCCATTTTAAAAGCATGACTCAATTTTTTTTGAAATATCATTCATGATATATTTTGCATTACATATTACTTCTCATTTAAAACTGCTATTGATTTTAAATTTCCATAATATATTTCCACAATTCTTCAAATCTTTTAACATCTCTGTAGCTTTCCATTTTCATATCAGTGTATTGAATTTTTTTCCCTATTTTTCATCCATTCTTTACTCTCTATGTGTTATTGTTTTTGAGAACTCAATGTAGATACTTTCTAAAGTATTATTGACATCTCATAATATTTCATATATAAAATTTTCATCTATTTCCCCCAGAAAACTCTTTCCTCCATTACTCAATTTTAATATGGTTTCACCATTTTTTGTTTCAGAATACTTACACAGAAGTATAGATTTGTTTTGATTTTCATATTCCTAAATCTCCAGTGTAGCTGTTGTCAAAATGGTTTCTTCTAGATCACCCTCAGCGTTTAACTTCTTTAGTTCATGTCTTTGTTTCAAGTTGTTGGGGATCAATGTTAAAATATCCACTGTATCCCAAATATTTTGCACTTTTTAGTGTAGATGTGATGAGCTGAAGAATTCTGATTATTTTAATTTTGTTTATCTTATTTGGAGATATCTTAGTTGATATCTCCAAAGACCCACTTGATATCTCCATTGGATATTTTTTATTAGTCATCTCAAAATTTAAATGTCCAAAATTAAATTTTTAATTCCTACTCTGCCATCTGCCACCAAAACCTTCCTGTTTCCCAGTTTGCCCAATCAAGTTAAAGTTACCATCATTTACAGTTCAACTCAGATTAAGATATTAGGAACCTTTCTTAACTTATCTCTCCCCCTCATTCTTCTTATTTAATAAAGTGACATTGTTAAGATTCTCCCTGCAAAATACCCGAATCTGACACTACTTCCACCAACCCATGGCTCAAGTCAGCTTGATCATTCAGCCTTCTGAGTACCTGCCCTGCTTCCAACCATACCTGGCTACCAAGGATTCTATTGTTAATGTAATACAGACTCTCCCACCATCCTACCTCAATCCTACTTAGAATAAAGTCCAAACTGCTAACATGACCAATATGTTAAAAATTGGATCCTGACCATGTTACCTGCCTCAACTGCTATAACTGTGTCTCCAGGTTGCTAAGTTTCCAGCTCTACTGACCTTGCTTCTTTTTTCCCAATACACTTTCTTATTTCATGTGCTCCTGCTTGCTATACCCTCTGTCCGAAGTGTTATGCCCTTGACCTTCACCTTAGTGGCTCTGTCTTAGCCTCCAAACTTCTGTCCTCCAACTACCTTCTCAGAAAGACCTTCCCTGACCACCTCTACTAACTCTGTCCCTCTAATATCACAAATTCACTAACACATTTTTCTCATTGCCCTATCAGTCTTTGATATTGTGTTTTTATTACTTTGTTTATTCTCTACTTTGTTCACTAAAACCTAAGCTCGATAGGTTGAAGAATTTAGTGACTTTTGTTCATGGGTATGTCTCCAGCTAGCCATCAGACATATAATAAGACACACAGTAAGCATTTAATGCATATTTTATGAAAGAATGAAGGAACGAGGGCCTATTTAAAGGCTCCTACCTTACTCACTCTATGTCACATCCTCCTAGAGGTGCCCCAAATTTTTCTTGTCCCTTTCCATACTCTTCTTTTATACTTTGGAAGGCATATTATTTAAATTTGACTTCATAGCAAACCATCTTAAACACTGTTCTAAAACAATAATTGCTTGACATAACTCATGATTTGTATGTCAGTTGTATGTTTTGTCAGGTGTGGGCTAATTCTGCCATTCTCTGTCTATGGTCTGTTGCCTGAGGAGTCTCAGTTCTCCTCCACTCCCTGTCTCATCCTTCTGGCAGACTAGCTTGAGATTTTTAACATGATGTCTCTAGATCCAATGGCCACAAAAACTTCTCAGGTCTAGCTTGTGTCATGTTTTCTCTTGTCTCAGTACCCCAAATAAAACCCATGTACAAGCTAAGAGTAGGTGTCTCAGGTGGGTTACTTGTAAGAACGAATACAGTGAGGTTTGACTTATTTGGGGCCATTACTGAAACCATTCACCATGAGAAGAAAGTCATCACTGCTTGTCTGTATTTGTTACCTTAGTTGTAATTTTCCTGGTTTGTGGCCTTACAGTAAGTACAAAGTAAAATAAATAGGGTGAATGTGATGCACAGTGGAAATTATCTTGATGTCAGAAACATTTTTGTTCAGGTAGATAAATAATAAAATTATTTTGCTTGGAAATGAAATTGGAAGTCAGTCGGTCAAACTTTTCCCCTGCTTCTGTTGCTGGCAATACTGTCCATCTTAATGTTCTGTTTTTGTTTGATTGCTAAAATTTTCTCTTGGAATTTGGGAGATTATGATTAATTTTCCTGGATTGCAGAGATTTTCAAATCTAGGTTCTCTCCTTTCTTGACTTGTTCTATGAGAAGAGAGAGACGGGTGAATGGAGCATGGTTAGTTTGCATGATCATAACCCTGACATGCTTCTGAATATTTTTTCTTTACCTTATATTAAAAACTACCTACATTGAATCTACAAATATCAAATAAATGTTATTTTTAGGAGAATTTTGGAAAAATAATGGCAAAATAAGATAGTTCCCTATGTTCATTTTGTGAAACTCTAGCTTCTCTTTTGTAATAGAGTTTCTTCTGTGTTGGGTGCATTGTCCTGGGCCATGCAATTGTGAGAATACATCTACTTTGATCATTCAAATACAACATATTCTTAATAAATTCTAATATTCTCCCCCCATTCCCTTCTTAAAGAATGCTGTCCTAAGAATAAACCCATTTTTCAGTCTTCATTCATATTTCTTCCTCTCTTTCTTTGTTTCTGAGGTGCCGATGATAGAACCCAGGAAATGTGCTTTACCATTGAGTATGTCCATTCTTCATTCAGTTCAAAAATTCTCATCTTGAAAGTTTTTTCCACAGACACTTTTCCAATTAAACATTTCTTCTACCAAGTCACAAGGAGCAAAACAACTTTACCAAGTATTGGGAAGTGCAAATTAGTTTGCAATATGACAAGTTCAACAGATAAAAGTCCAATGATTTCAGAATTTTTGTATCGGCAGTAAATTTGGTTACTTGCTTTCAAATCATCTCTATTCCTAAAATACTATGAAGGAAGGACCTGGGGTTTAACATACTTCTATGGGTTTAGATGTTGGTGTTTTACAACTTGACCACTATATATGAAAGAATTTTTAAATTTTCAGTTCTAAATGCAAATTATCATTAAATATTATATTTGTCCTGACTAAAATCAGTTAATACTGAAATCTGGTTTTTCTACATTCTTAAAAAAGTGTTTAAGACAGATAATCTCCCATTTGCTGCATAATAAGAGCTCTCTGACCTCCAAGCAGAACTACTTGTAACAACGTGTTCTTTTAAATAGCCTCTAATGACTGGTTTCTGCCCACTCTTTCCCCACTAAATTAAAAAGAAAGAAAGAAAAACTTCCTGTTTCATTTTTTTTTCATTTCGTATTCATCATTGAACAAATATTTATGCTGCATCTATAATAAGTCTGAAACCTAACAATACAAAGATATACAATCTGAAACTTCCTACTCTCAGGAAGCTCACATTCTCATGATGGATACAGACAAGTAAGCAGAAACTTGTAATACCCAGGCTAGAACACAGGCATGGACTAGCATCTCTAGTAAAGAGGGGAGGAGGCAAAAATAAATGCAGTATTAGATTTGGGACAGATAAATTAACCACAGAGAAAGCAAAAGAAAGGGCCCAACTGGGAATAAAGATGTGAGAACCAATCTGAGCTAAGACCTGGAATGTGCCAATGAAGACCAAAGAAACATAGAAGAATATTCAGTAGAATTGTAATGAATCTGGGTGAATGATTGGTTACTTTGAATCTTCAAACACTTTCTGCAATGTTGTGTTCCATTTAAAGCACTTTAATCATGACTGCTAGCCTGAATGCAAATACGTTCTTCCCTGTCCCTGTGAGATAAAATTCCACCCTAAGCCAAGAGTCTAGCATTCCAGAAACTTAAGCCATGATACAGAAATCCAAATTCAATTCATCAACACCATCTGCAAGACCAGCTGTTCACCTACCAGACTTTCTTATTTCTTCATGTCCCACATGTTCACAGGGAAAAAATTATGAATGAAAATGTTATCTATGCTTTGCAGTCCTACATCTCATAACTCCAGAACCATTCCCCAATTTCTCTAATGGTTAGGTCACCTGGAGAAGCAGTTCATATTTATCTTGGGGCAGAACTCAGGTATTTGGGAATTTTTAGCTGTATCTTCATCCTAAGAACCTAAAAGGTGATGCATGAGTGTCTGTCAATTTGCCAAAATGGTCACATCCAACAAGTTCTATGTCACTTGGGAAACACCAGCTACATCACAATTTCTTAGAACCCAGTCCCTCCTATTGCCCTATGCTTCCTTTGTAGAGGACTGATTTCCTATTCATCCATCCATTCATTAATTTATTCATTCATGAATTTACACAATGCTCATTATTTACTTCATAGATAACATTCAAAACACAACCTGTCATTCCAGTATTTTCAATCATCCAAAGGAATTTTTTTTCCTTTTTGTCTCTTCTCAGTCACTGAAGATGCCCTGTAGGGCATTTATAAGGATGCATGAGACATTGCAAGTAATGGTTTAAAGCACAGATTGGTAGAGAGTAAGTGTTATGATTTCAATCTTCAATGTTTCCCAAAGGATCATGTGCTTAGGCTTGGTCCCAAGTTGATGTCACTATTAGGAGGTGATGGAACCTTTAAGAGGTAGGAATTAATGGAAGGAAGTTAGGTCATTGGTGCATGTCTTTGAAGGGGATATTGGGGCCCAGTTTCCTTCTCTCATCTCTTTACTTTGTTTCCCTGTCACCATGAGATGAATAGAACTCTCCAAGTATGTATGCTGACAAGACATTCTGCTTTCCAACAGGCCCAAGAGCAACAGAGCCAGTTGATCATATACTTAAACCTCTGAAATCATGAGCTAAGTAAGTCTTTCCTCCTTTTATTTTCTCAGGTATTTTGTCACAGCAACGGAAAGTTGACTAACAGTAAATACTCATTATTTATTTGCTATTATTGTTGTAATAATGTGAAGAAAAGGAATAATGTGAAAGCCAAGAGTATTATGAGCCACAATACTTTTATTAATATAACTAATTATACATACACTTATGTAATTGTGCCTTGTGTATATTGGAAACACACACACATTTAAGTAATTATTTAGTAAATTAGAATGGTATTACAGAACATCTAGGTAATAGTTTTTTTTTTTCCAATTTTTAAAGTGTTTTTTTTTTTTTTTTAAAACAAAAACCAAAAGCCTGTTGACCTTGATTTTGTCCACTCAACCTTTCAGTTGACAATTGCGGGTAACAAAGATTGCTTTATAGATGACATTTTTATATAAAGCTTATAATTCAATGGAAACCCAAATAAGTCACATTAATAAAGTGGGTCTTATTTAATTAAAATTATTTAATCTAATTAAATAAGACCTATTAACCTAAAATAATTGAACTACCTTCTTGAGAGGTTTTGAAAGGCAGTGTTCAGTCATGTTCTGTGACCTGTGCTGAGCAGGCATCTAAGGAATAAAGGATTGAATCACCTCATCTCTTTGCTTCTTTCTGAATCTGACCTAGAGCATCATGTCGTCAAGGCAACCTGGCGTAAAATATTTTGTACATAATGGCTGCTTGTTTTAGAATACCTGTGCTTCACTAAGGTCCTCCAAAAAGTGCATTTTTCCTCCTTACTTCTATTTTGTAATATACAGTTTCTGCAAATTTAGGGGAAAATATGAATAAATTATTCGTTGGGGGGGGCTATAAGCTTGGGGTCACAGAAATTTATTTCCCTTGCCACCATAAATACAAACTCCACAGGCTCCTTATCTAGGTCAACCTTTACCTGAAAAAAGTTGGAAGGAATTAGGATACCTGAGAAGGCATGAAAATATGAAAACCTGTGAACATTTTCATCTTTGAATTATCCTTGGAAGACTGAATCACTTGTGGCATGGAAGTTTCATTATGAAGGTAAAGGCAGGCAATGTCCTATAAGAAAATTAGGTTACTGTTTTCCCTGATGCCCAAAGAGCCTAAACACTCAGAAAAACTAAAAAGATTTCTGTTTCTAGTAGCATATCTGTAGTATTTTAATTTCATTTTAAATTTTACTAATACTAGTTTGAGATTCGAAAGTTTCTAGGAATATCTCAAAAATTAATGGAGTGGGTCATTAGAAAAATGAAATTACATAAGAGTGTGTGGTTTTGGATAAGCATGTGGAAAGCTTGTGAGTAGGTATGTAAGTGGGAGAGATGAGAGAGAAGGTCTCCGTGGACTACAGTCAGGGGTCTATGGAGTGAAGGGCTGCAGCAGAAACCAAAGGAGCTGTTTTCATGAAGTGTAGTCAGATAGTAAAGGTACAAGCAGCGCTTCTTAAATTCTTAGGTAAACAGTGAAGCATCTTTGTGTTTCTGCCTAGAGCACACAACTGATACCTCAGGAGCCTCACAGTCTCTGTATTCCAGGTGGGCACCAACAATGGCCCTACTTCACCTTCAAGTGGATTATTTGGCAAAGAATCCCATGACAGGGCTAAGGTATCATGGTGAAGTTTACATGCTCAAATGTGTCCCCTTACAATTCATATGTTGATAACTTAGTACTCACTACTGAGTATGACTATATTTGGAAATAGGGATTTTATAGTGATGATTTATTTAAAATGAGACCATTGGGGTAGGCCCTAATCCATTCTGACTGGCAACCCTATAATAAGGGGAAATTTGGATATGAGACTCAAGGATGAATAAGCACATAAGAAAGACCCTGGAAAGATACAGCAAGAAGGCGGCCATCTGCATGACAAGGAGGGAGGCCTCACAGGAAACCAAACCTGCCAGCTCCTTGATGCTAGACTTCCAGCTTCCAGAACTCTAAGAAAATATACCTGTCGTCTTAGCCACTCAGTATATTTTGTTACGGAAGCCCTGAAAAACAAATACAACAGGTGTGTTAGTAAACTTTTCATTGTCGTGTCTATGATACCAGACAATAACAAATTAGAGGAGGAAAAGTATATTTTGGTTTCACAGTTTTATAGGTTAAATCCATGGTTGACCAACTCCCCAGAGTACTGGGGCCCCAATAAGCAGAGCATTATGGTAGAAGGGACTGGTGAAAGAAAGTTGCTTACCTCATAGCAGCAAGAAAGCAGAGAGAGGCTTGAACCAGGGGTACTAGATATAACCCCTAAGAGCATGCCTTCAGAGCCCTACTTGCTCCAGCCATGCCTCCAGTAAGTAGTCCTTTCAAAGTATTAATCCATCAAATAGCTTAATCCACTGATTAGGTCACTGCTCACCTACTCTAATCGTTTCACCTCTGAACTTTTCCTGCATTGTCTGTCATATGAGTTTATTGGGTGTCACTTCATATCCAAATCACAACAGGAGGAGGCAATCAATACCATAGATACTGACTATTGTTGATAGTCTGCCTCACAGGAGCACATGAAAGACAGGCCATTGAAACATAAGTGGGAGTGATCTTTGCCTAGAAATTCTTGGACTGAACAGGTAAGCTGGAGAATGCCAAGGATGTTTAGATTATTATTTTGAATGTGATCATTAGTACCTATGGCTACTAACAGCTAACAAACATCACACTTTGAAGAAACACAAACTATGGACCCAAACTTCTTAGGTTTGAATTCTGGTTCTGTATATGATCCTCAGTAAGTTAGTCAACATTACTAGGTCGTAGTTTCCTTATCAATGGAGGTAACAAGACTAACTTCATGAATTTTTGTTATATTAAAAGAATTAATATTTTCCAAGAATATAATGATAAACATATGCAGTAGGTATCATTTTTATTATCATTATTATAGACATATTCTGTTCAAAGTGCTTTATTGAGTCAATCATCACAAAAATTCCTTAGATGACTGAGACATGGTGAAGTAAATTAACTTACTCAGGATTACATAATTAATAAGTTGTGGACACAGGATTTAAACATAATTGTAGAGGCCTTTAAGTTATTTATTTATTATGTTCCTTATAAGCAAGTCCTTTATTTACAAAACATTACCAAAAGTACCAAGTATTTATATTTACAAAGTTCACATTAATCCAAGTAATTTCCTCAAAAAACAAATTTATAAATTTTTAAAAAGTTTATTTATTACTTCAGTGAGATATACAATGAAAATGATTAGAAGTGATCCACTAAGTTCTTGATCATTTTTCCTTTAGAAAATGTTTTAACATGTTTACTAAAATAACTAATTGAGGTAAACATTCAATGGTAAAACTATGATTTAGGAAGTAGATGAGGTAAAGAGAAACAAATGGGTTTTAGAATCTATTCAGAATATTTTTCATATGCATTTTTTATTTTCCATATTTTTATTCTTAAAAATGTATTCAAGAAATAAATATATCCGATTGAACAATGCATTCTAAAAGAAAGACTGATAGCATTGTACCAATTTACAAGTTCTTTAATTCACAAATAAGTTTACATTGATGGGAGAAGGAATTTAAATATTCTTTGCTGTACATGCATGAGGTTTAAGAAATACTTCCTTCCCTCTTTAAGTACAAAATTGTATCTGCAGAGTGGTGGTCTGTGAAAGAGAAAAAGAGAGAGAGAGAGAAAGGTATTGATTAGTAAAGAAACAAATTTTATTTCCTTTTTATATAAATATTGTATATTCTATGCCTGTAGCTAAATAGTTCTCCAAATGCAGGGATTTCCAACAAACCTACAGGATCAAATTCACTCCCTCTCATTCAGTTATATAGGGATGAAGCAGACATAACACTGATGAAGAAGAGATTCTCCATTTCAGCATCTGCACTTCTTGCTTTACTGGAAAAGTTACATTGTATGGGAGACATAGTTGGACACTGAAATAGCTTACCCTGTATTCACTAAGTGGCCAGGCCACTCCTTCTCTCATGACCACTTCCAAGGAAGGGTGAGAATGAATTGTATAAACAAATTTTGCCTAAATTCTTTAATCAGTACTTTTTTTTTTTTTTGCCATACATTTAAATGGAAATAACAATGCCTAATGTGTTCTATCTCTTGGAGAGATGGTGTGCATAGTACTTGAAGATTCTATCATCAAATGCAAGATAAGTCATTTTGTCAGGCTATATATTTTCCTTTTAATGTCTTGCAAAACTCTCAAAAAAAGTAATCAGCTAAAATGAGAAAAAGATGCTAAAATATCAATAAAAGACAAAGTAAAATAGTAGAAATTAATGAAAAAAATCTGTATCAGCAGCAGTCACTTTGTTAAAGAACAGGGGCTGCAGAGGTGGTGGAAGCTCACCTTAATGTGACCTTGCAGAGTTCTAGCTCAGAAGGTCCATGGATCCCAGGTGTCTGCCAGTTTGGTTAAGACACCACTGAACATGTTTTGAAAACACTCAGGAGCATTTTCGGTTTAAATTGTTCATTTTTTAAATAAACTAATTTTCTACATATGTGTAGAAGTTATAAAAATCATAAATATAGACATTTATCTTCATTTATGGAAGTTGGTAAAGGATAATACAGTATTTTCCATTTGAAATAATAAAGGCAGTTTGAAATTCCATTTTAGTACTATAGCAGTAAATGTGAAATAATAACACTTCAATGTGGAAGATTTTTGGATGCTGGCAAAGTCGTTTTTTGTTAAGTTTTCAGAGAGTAGAATGTATACGTCTATCTTTAGAATAACTAACATATCATCAAGAAATCAGACATCATCCTTCTCCATTAAGAAATAAGTGGATAAATGATTTTTCCACTCCTCGAACAAATGTATATACACTTATGTCAACTTGTCAACTGCTCTTATCACTGAATGTAACTTCAATGCACTGACTCACCTCATTTTAAATTTATCAACTAGAATAAACATGTCATTAGACACATTACCTTGTTCCTATAATAATTTTTCTGTTTCAAATCTGTAATGCAATATGAAGGCAAGCATGTTTATATTTCTTTCTACAATAGAACAAAATTGCACAATTTTATGACCATTGATATATTCTATTATTAACATAGTAAATATACATCTTTATTAAAAATTCCACCCTTTATAAAGCCTCTGAAAGCATTATAAAATAGTTTAAGCTGGTTTGCAATGCCTGCCAAAGTTAGATTTCACCAAAACATATGAGATGTTTCTCTTTTCATTGTGAACAGTTACCTAATTTCATTGCCATGACTCTAATTTTGTCACCTTTTTATTCTACTATTGATAGTTCCTTCTCCCCAAACAATAAAAGAGGAAAACAGTATAATTTAGAAGATAATGTGTGGTATATGTTGAACTGCTTTGAGAAGAATATTGTGTTTACTTTTTTAATCTCAAAAAGCACAGTGAATATTACATTTCTAATGTTTTGCTAACCATAATTTACAGAAATGAACCCCATTACCTTGATAAAGTATAAACTTTAATAAACATAGGGAAGAAGTCCTATGATAAACAATCCCTAAAATCTAAATATAATCTAATTTTTAATTTTAAATCATATATATAATTTTAATACACAAATTTTAAGCCATAAATATCATACCAAATTATAAGAAAGAGATGTTTCCTCAGTTTGAAAATCTCTTTTTGAGACTTTTTTGTTTTGACCTAGGATAAAATTCTAAACACCAACACAGGGACAGAAATAGTGCCAGTTTCTACCTGCCAAACGGGAAAAAACAATGATTCAAGTGCACTAGGTAAGCACACAAAGGAGTCTTGATTTAAGTAGTGAAAGTAACTGAGCCTAGACTGAGCACCTGGCCAGGCCTGCCTAATACATCTTGTACATCTTGATAGAAGGACGAGAAAGGAACTTTTTTTTTTTTCTATTTCTTAATAGGAACTCTTGACTATAGGTAACTTAACAGCAACTTGAAAATAAACCTCAAGAAAATTTTTTGTTTTCCTCAAGGAAAACAAAGTATAGAAAACCCATATGGTAAAATGTACAGTGTCTGACATCTAATCAAGAATTAGCAAGCAGGGATGAGCATATAGCTCAGTGGGAGAGCACTTGCTTACAAGTGCAAGGCCCCTGGTTCAATTTCAGCACTGGGGGAAACAAAAGAAAGGACAGCAACAGGTTTCTCATTAGGATCAAGGCTTGGTAAATGCTGCATGGTACAGAAACATTAAAATGATGAATGTAAATTCTGCACTCAAACTGTCTTTCAGAATGAAGGCAATATCAAGACTTTTTCAGACATCCAAAACTGAAAGTTTTTAATACCTGTCCACCTACAGTATAAAAGTATGTTAAATAAACCACTTCAATTCAAAAGGTGAATTATGCCAGATTTTTAAAAAATGTACATCTATGGTGGAATGTGACAAACATCATTACCCTCTGTACATGTAAGATTACGTGAATAGTGTGTACATCGGGAAAAATGAAAAGTTGGACCCATTTGTGTACCGTGAATCAAAATGTGTTATACTGTCATGTCTAACTAAATAGAACAAACATTTTTTAAAAATGTGCATCTACATCGGGGTCTGAAGAGCACCAGATGTGGAAACTCGGTGGGTGACCATATATAATTTTTCTTAACTATTATATCTCTTCAATTGATTGTTTAAACAGTGATACAGTGTATTATGGAGATAGTTAGCATATGTACAAGGAAAATGTTTTCTAACAACAGCACAAAAGCCCAGTGGGAAAATAGAAGTATACTACTGTATATATGTGAATCCACTTGAAGGTTGATTGTAATAAACAAAAGATTATAGTGCAAACCCTTAAAGAAACTACCCAAATAATAAAACAAAGATACAAAGTTAACAAACCCACAAAAGACATAAAAATGGAATCATAGAACTACTCAATTTATCCAAAGGAAAGGCAAATGATAAGAAGAAATGAAAGAACAGATGGAACAAATAGATAGCAAAACAGCAAGATAATAGAACTAAAACCAGTCATAAAAATTATATCATTAAATTAACATGTAAATACCCTCAATTAAATATCAGAGATCATCATGATTTGTCATTTGAGAAATGCAAATTCAAAATAATAAAATATCTCTACATACCCATTAGCAGAGCTAAAATGAAACCAACAAACAAAACAACAAACTGATAAAGGTACAGTTTTGGTGCAGGAGAGGAATAAACCCTCCTATGTTGCTGGTAGAAAAGCAAAGTGTATAGTCACTTTGGAAAATAGTTGACAGTTTCTTTGTGTGTGTGTGTGTGTGTGTGTGTGTGTGTGTGTGTTGCTGGGAATTGAACCCAGGACCTTGTGTATGCTAAGCAAGTACTCTACCAACTGCTATATACCCAGTCCAATTGTTAGTTTCTTATAAAGTTAAATACACATTTACATAGCACCCAGAAATCCCTCTTCTAGATATATCCAAGAGAAATGAAAACTATGTTCACATAAAAACTTACATGCAAATATTTATGGTACTTTTATTAATAGACAACAAAAACTTCGAAGAAGTCATATAACCTCTAACTGGTAAACAGATAAGTGAACTATGGTATATCTACACCAATGGAACACTGTTCATCTCCACATTCCATTGATGTGAGCAGCAATATGGATAAATTTTAAGTAGCTAAGTGAAAGAAACCACAACTAAAGACAACCTATCATACAGTTCCATTTTCACAATATAATATATTTTGCTACTATTATATCTGGAAAAGGCAAAACCAGACTGATCATCAGTGGGTGGGAATGGGGAATGAAGTTGAAAACCAAGGGGCCATATCAGGGAGTTTTTGTGACTGTTTTAGTCACCTTAGTTTTTCTGTAACCAACATTCTTACAAGAACAACTTAGGTAAAGAAAAATTTATTTTGGCTCAGTTTCAAAGCTTCAGTTCATGGTCGACCTTATTCCATAGGTCAGGGCCCAATCTGAGGCAGAACATCATGGTAGAAGGATGTGGTGGAGGAAAGGTGCTCAATTAAAGACAAAAAGCAGAGTTGGGAGGGCATGCTGAGCAGGAGAGGTGCCAGGGAAGAAATTAAAATCACCAAGGAATTCTCCCAATGACCTACTTCCTTTAACCATACACTATGTGCCTACAGTTACTTCCCATTAATCCATCAAATGGATTAATCTGTTTAGGTTAAGACCCTTGTGATCTAATCCTTTCACTCCTGAAGATTTCTGTGATCTTTTGGGAACATGAGCTCTGGGGGGATACCTCATATTCAAACCATAACAGTGATTGACATGTTCTGAATCTTAATTGTGGTGGTAAAATATGACTATTTGCACTTATCAAAACACACACACACACATACAGTATATTTTACTATTAAGTAACATTTTTAAAAATGTAGCTGGAGCCCAAGTATTTTCCAGAAGGCATCCCAGGTCACCTCAGTCATGTATATCCCTCACTCCCTAAATTCTAAGGTCCTACTTAACTGGAAGTGTCTAGAAGGAAAGAGTGCTTGAAGTCTCTATCATACTCATTACAGAAATAATTACTGTTGAGTGCATGCAGTTTAATTTGGACCATAAGGCATCATATTTTTATAACTCACATTTACAATAATTTGGCAGTGCTAATTCTCATTAATTGCACATTATCTGTATGGACAGATCTAAATAGGAAAGCCACTAGATGGTTATAGCAATTATCTAAGTAATTAAACTTACAGCATACTTTCATCCAAGCATCTGTTAGCATCTCCAGCCAGCAGGGAATGTTAAGTTTTGCTACACACCCACAAAATATATTTTAGGTATTTCTTTTTCTTGAGTAGAAACAATTGCATCCAAATTTCATAAACTTAGTAAATTTTCATACTCTATCCATGGTTTAGAGTTTGCATTAAATTAAAAATTACAAACTAAAGCATTTTTTTTTTTTTTTGCACTGGGGCATATCCCAAAAACTACTCTACTTCTTACTTAACCTGTGAATAAATTTTATACAGTATTTGCCTATATAAAACAAGAGTAAGAAGATAATGAACCAAATATAATAGTTAATATCAGTGTTGCCTCTTCTGTTTCCTTTACCCCTATAATAAGTGACTTAAAGAAGGAAATATGCCTGGAAAACAAGGTTTACCTATAGGTTCCCCAACATTCTGAATAAAGTTACAAGCTTTATGGAGATGGAAAGCTGGAAAGTGTTCCTCCTTCTTGATGTCCCAACTATGAATACTTAACAAGGAAATTGTTTAAAATGCTAATAGTTATGTATGTGCAGATATTCATTTTTTATTATAACAATGCAATGTGAAAAAAATAAAATATCTCAAAATAAAGAAATAACAAGGTCAAATATTCCACAAAAGGTGGAATACAATATAGCTATTAACTTATTGATAGAAAGGAAAAAAAAAAAAAAAAGGCTCCAAACCTGGTCCGCAGTGTAGCACAGGTTAGATACATTGTGCTCGTGTTGATGTCCATAGAAACAGAGAAACTTGACTCTATTGCAGTCAATAAATAGGCTACATGATTTCACACACAGACCCTGCTTCTAACATGATGTGAGAAATTAAAGGCATGGTTCAATGGTAGCATGTATGATAAAATATTAATATTTGTTATCTCTTAATTGAAGGATGATATAAGAATTAAAATTTCCAAATGTTTGACAGTGAATATTAAGATATATTAAGTAGCTTAGAAAACTTAAGAAAGTTTAAGAAAGTCTTTTCCACTAGTAAAATACCTCATAGACTTGTGGTAAGGATCACAAAAAATAGCATCTGGAATGTAGTAGATGATAAAAAATGTATACACTATTATTTATCTAGAAAGTCATTCACTCATACAAAAAAATCTCAAAATGTTTCTTTAGTGCTCAAATATTTAAAGTTATGCATCCTTGGTACACAATATATTGCACTTAAATCATGCTACATTAATAGTTACACTGAATTCCACCTTTTGTGGAATATTTAACCTTGTTATTTCATTATTTTGAGATCTTTCATTTTTTTCACAATGTGTGAAAACCTGCATCTTGGATAAAACTAAAAATCCCTTCAATTCCCTGAAGGAAGAGGTCAAATTGAAGTTGGGACAAATAACTCTTAAATATATCCTACCTTCTGAGATGCAATTTCAACCACTGAAAGATTTCTTTTTTCAAATTTCTTGGTCGTCTGTGCTCAGTCTTCCTATGTCACTCCAAAACTCTCCTGGATTAGAATGCACAGCATGCAGTTACCAGAGTGGGAGAAGTGAGGATAGAGCCTTGATAAGAATTTGAGTCATAATAAATGCAATATTTACAAGAGGCTAGAAGTTATATGGCTATGCAATGAGAGCTACAGCTTACAGAGGTATTGGGAATAGGGTTAGAAAGCATTTTATTGATAATTTCAACAGTAGGAAAATATGTTTCATATAATTATCATCTTGATCTGTCTGTTGCTTAAACTGTGTGTTCCTAGATGCAAGGAGGTATAAGGAAAGGTAAATTGGGTGCTAAACAACGAAAGGAAAAAGAATTAGAAGGAAAGATGGAGAATCTCTATGGACCAAATATGCACTTTGAGTATATATTACGCAATTGAAAATGTATGGAACAAATTACAAGACAAACAGAAAGAAAAGCAGTTATTTTATGAACCAGAAGGATTGATTGTTAAACACATTTATAGACATTTATAATGTGTTTTTACTTACATTTTTCTGAGATTTTAATTGATGAGTGAATATTTATGTAATAATATAATTGTTCTACAATTAATCAAAATCAGGTTCATGATTACAACCTGAAAATTCTTGATTACATTGTGCAATTATCAATTACTACCTTAAATTATTTCATAACATCTTTCAGGCAAATTAAGGAGAGAATTGTTTTATTTTATTTTTTAAATTTAAATTAAGTTCTTTTAACAGAAACTAAACCATGAAATTGTTTCATGGGATACCATGTGTATACATGTGTAAAATGTATAATGTTTAAATCAGGTTAAACATGTCTATCTCTACAAACTTCATTTCTTTACAGTAAAGGAGATTGAACCCAGGAGTACTTAATCACTGAGTCATATCCCCAATGCTTTTTGTTATTTATTTTGAGACAGAGTCTCACTAACTTACTTATGGCCTCAATAAGTTGCTGAAGATGGCCTCCAACTAGAGATTCTCTTACCTTAGCCTTCCTGGTAGCTGGAATTACATCACCATCACCAGCTTTCAAACATCATTTCTTTATGATGGAAACATTCTAAATCCTTTCTTCTAGCTTTTTGAAATATGCAGAATATTGTCATTATTTACAGTCACCCTGCTGTGCAATAGCTCACAGAAACTTATTATTTCTCTCACTTTATGCAACTATTCATAATTTTAAAATCATTCATTTTATTTTTGGTGGTTAGTGTCTTTGCTTTTGTTTTTTGAGATGTGGGTCTTACCAGTTGCCCAGGCTAGCCTTGAACATACAGTCCTCCCATCTCAACCACTGTGTGGTTGGAGGACAGGCAAGTGCCACTGCACCAGGTGTTAAAAAGAAGAAAAAAAAAAAAAAAGTTCTTATGTAATATAATTACAGAAAAAAATAATTTAAACCAAATAGTTTTAGAAGTAAAAATATAAATAAAATATCCTTTCCCTTAATATGATTATTAACTTGTATTTCTAAAAACACCTAGAGTTAATTTTCTTTTATTTAGTAATGACTGTACTGGTGCCTATAAGGAATGTCCATTTGGGGCATCCTACACCTGTCTGATTCTTCTAGTGAGGCATAGCTCACACTCCATGCAGAAACACACTATTATGGCTTGGATATGAGGTGTTCCCCCAAAAACTCACGTGTAAGACAATGCAAGAAGGTTCAGAGAAGAAATGAGTGGGTTACCAGAACCTTAACCAATCAATGAATTAATCACCTGATGGGATTAATTGAATGGTAACTGAAGGCAGGGGGTGTGGCTGGAGGAGGCGGGGCATAGTGGGCATGGCTTTGGGTATATATTTGTATCTGGTGAATTGAGTCTCTCTGCTGCTTCCTGATGGTCATGTGAGCTACTTCCCTCTGCCACACCCTCCCAACATGAGGTTCAGCTCACCTTGAGCCCAAGGCATGGAGCCTGCTGTCTATGGATTGAGTCCTCTGAAACCGTGAGCACCCAAATAAACTTCCTCTTCTACAATTGTGCTGATAGGGTCTTTTAGTCATGACAGCCTAAAAGCTGACTAAAACACATGTATATGGGCGTCCTCTGCTGACACTGGGGTGCTTTACCACTACCACTTCTCCACAGTTCCCCACACCTGGAGTGCATCATTTGAGAACACAGAAAAAAAGGGGAGGGGTGGATAGTGAGGATAGGAAGTTTCAGAATGCATGAACACATTTTAGAAAGATGTACTTCAGAGGTTTTGCCAAATTTGCTAACTTTTAAACACCCTTCAGGGTTCAATTCCCAATTTCCATAATTTCTCAAAGTGCTTTGGTGTTTGGGGCATGAAATTTAAAGGACAAAAATAAGATCTCTATTTCAAAACAAAATGTGAACTATACATTGTCTTTCAGAGGCTATTTTCTAATTTAAAGACAGCTTCTTGACTCTTCTTACTCAAATGCTTGCCCCTCATTGAATCTAGCCATTATGTATATTTCCAAAACAATCTTGAAACTATTGAACTAAATGCAACTACTCTAAGTAACCAGAGAATTTAATGTGAGATAAGGAAAACATTAGGCTAATATTAGTATATAAATTTTTTTCATCAAGATCCCTTAAGAAAAAAAATACATTTCATTAAATATTTTCCAAATTTGGAATACATTTATTATATTTGAAAATAATTAGTCATTAACAAATATGCTATATTAATTTGCCCATTTTGATGATTACCTAACATATCATATTGTAAATATTCCATAATCAATTTATCAATTACCCCATCAAATGCAGTTAATTTATTTCTATTTGTAGCATTATTAATCAAACTGTGAATGCATTTCTTATATAGAAATATTTATGTACATTTCTGATATTTCCTTTTACACTTCTTAACAAATGCTTGCATAGAGCTTACAATATGCCAGAAATAGTTTAATCATCTACAAATATTGTATCAATTGTAGATATTCCTTACATTATTTAACCTTCTTAATTCTACAAAGTAAAATATTTCTTTTCCTATTTTTATATAAGGACACCAAGGCACAGATGATTAATTCATTTATCCAAGATGATAACTAGTAATTAATTGAGCTGAAATTCAAACTCAGACACTCTGATTGTAGAGTTGATGCTTTTAAACACCACCTCCTGCTATGTCTCTGAAATGTAAATCCTTAAAGAGGAAATAATGCATTAACATTTGGGGGTTATTGATATATTTTACTAATTTTTTTTCCAGAATATATGTACGAGTTTACATACCTACCAGCAGTAAAACAGGATGGCAATTTCAGTATGAATTCAATAACCGACTTTGTTTTGCCAACTCGGGAAAAATATGCTATATTTCCTTTCCATAATTTTAACTTTCTTAATATAATTGGGATTAAACATTTTAAAATGTCTATTAACCATTTGTTCCTTTAACTTTTAAAGTTATTTTATGACAACATATGTCTGCATTTCTTCATCCAATAACCATTCATTTAGTGATTACTATGTCCCAAGCACAGTTTAAGGTACTTGAAGTACTTGGAGCAGAACAGATAAAATCAGTGCCCTCAAGGTGCTTACGTTCTACCATGGGAGAAAAAAACAACAAAAACAATGAACAAGTATAGAGTCCACTATGAAAAATAAATCCTATAAGGATAAAGAAGTAGGGTAAGAGGTCGGGAGTGGTAAGATGGCTGTATACAACTGTAAACAGAATGGTAAGGTGGGTTCATTGAGAGAATGATGTTTGAGCAAAATCTTGGAGATAAGTTAGCCAGGGGCATATCAAGGAGAGAAAATTTCCAGGTAGAGGACACAACCAGGGCAATAGCATAGGAAGGTGCAGTTACAGTAAGGGGTATCAGTCCAGGGTTCCAAGGACATCAGGGAGACCCGTGAGACTAAGTGAGCCCATGTAACAGGACCTAACCCATCATTTATAAGATCACTCTGGGTCCTGCATTAAGAATGATTTATAAGCCAGGCACAGTGACACATGCTTGTAATCCCAGCAACTAGGGAGAACGAGGCCAGCCTCAACCTAGTGAGAGGTTCAACCTTAGTGAGAACCTCAGCCACCTAGTGAGACCCTGTCTCAAAATAAAACATACAAAAAGGATTAAGGATGTAGTTCAATGGTAAAACATCCCTGAGTTCAACCCCAGAACCCAACCCCCAAGAAAGGAGAAGAAGAGAAAAGAGAAGAAAGAAAAAAAGGAAAAGAAAAGGATAAATTATAGGACATAAGGCTAAGAAAAGAGAGTAGTAAGAGTCTCTTAAAATGTTTCTGGCAGAGATGGTCCACATTAATAGAGTATGTAACAGTGGAGATGGAAAGAATGGATGATTCTGGGAGTGATTAGAAAGAAGGCAGAGACAAGGAATATCCCAACTGAATGTGGATTGAGAGACAGAGTCTAGTCTATGATAAATGAAGATAAAGTCAGGATTTGGAGTATAAATAATTTGAAGAACATTTATCTCCATACTTCAACTAAAATGTATTTTAATAGTTTTTGGTAAAAATTATTTATATATAAATAGTTTAAAGCCATTCAATATCATATGCATTATAAAACTTTTCCCAGGTAATTTTATTTTTGTTTATGTATATAGACATCTAGATCCTTATTTTTGGATTTTCATGTAGGCAAAACTGCTTAACATTTTTGTTTTCTGTGTCAGCTTCACATAGTACAAAGACAAACATTTTCTAGATTTCTTTCTGTTCTTTATTAGTTTGCATTTAATATTTTATTGGGATAAGAAATTCAATGTGTGATAAGAAATGTTTAAACTTTTTTCACTTGTCAATTATTTAGTATAGTGTCATTATTTGATTGCTGTTCTTTCATCAACAAGATTCTGGAGGTTTCCACTTACTCATTAAACTACATTTATTTTCATCTGCCAGTTTCAGACATTTTCATTATTGCTGCATGGGAATACTTTTACTGTTTCATAGCTACCATTATAAACATTATACTAATTATTCAAACTTTTGTGGCTCATCTTGGTATTTTTAATTTCAGATTGGTTAGGAAGAGTCAAGTTATATATTTTTTAACAGCATCTTGTTAAACTTGTATGTGCATTTAATAAAACTCCCCATTGCTACAACATTGAATCTTCCACTCCCTGAATATTTCTTTGAATATTTGAAAAATTCTCTTTATCATCAAAATTTAAAAATAAAATTTATAAGAATGGATCTAAATCTTGACCTCTTGGTTTCCTGGTTTTTAGTTTATTCTTTCCATTTGGGATCATTATCTTCTTCAGTTGAAGGGAGTTTCTTTTATCACATCTGGAGGTCTTCTGTCTCTTCTTTGGTGACATCAGGTATCCACATTTACATTTCAATTATTTCCTCGATTTTTATATTATTCAGTATTCTCAGTTATTTACATATTTTTATTCGGTAGGTTATAAGGTGTTTTCTACATTATTGATTGAACCTTTCTTTACTATTTGTAATACCAATACCAATTCTGATGTTGATTTCAATTATTTATCTCAGTTAATTCTCTTTTAATCACTGTCATTTGTCTCATCATATCACTCTTCACTTGTTTTTTCCTGAATTTGTTTTCTTAAATATCAGTGAAAACACTGAGTAATGCTTTATGTAATTTCCTTGCATTTCTTGAAAAAATATATTTTAGAGTGAACTTATTCCTAAAGCCTGATTGTAAATCTTTCTTTCTTGTGTTTCCAATGCCATATTACACCCTATTTTGTTTGTTTTGCTGTTCATCTCTGCTTCTGTGGTAAAAGGAGTGTCTACCCCCATATTTACCCATGCTCACAAAGGATGAATTCCGTGTGTTTCCTTTTACCGTCCACAAACTTGTAACTAAATTTCTCTTGCTCTTCTTGAGCTTGTGTGCTGTTCTGTATGCAAATATTCTTGTTAAACTCTTGGTATCTTATCAGAATTTACATTGTGTGCTTCTTCTGGACCGAGGAGAAAATTCTTCATTTCTCTTTCCATTTATGATATCAAAGGAAAAACACTATTCTTGGCCAATATGAATCCCTTAAATTAAGGTCTATAAACAAGATGTGAAACTACAACCTCTAAACTTCTGCATTCATACCCTCCATCTTAACACTCAGAAAGGTATGAATGGGGGAGACTAGGACATTATGATGCCACTACCACCTTGACCTCTTCAGAGACCAGCTTTAGGGGACTGCAAATATAATTTCTATTTATATATTTAGTGGAAGTCTTGTATCTTTAAAAAATAAATATGGAGATAAATTGAAGATTGAAATATTTACAGCTTTAATCCTTCCAGGTATGACCCCACCACCATTGCTACCATGTACTTTGGAAGATAATGATGAAGCTAAATGCTCCTGCTGGAAATGTCCATATATTTTTTGTGTACATTTCAATCCGAAACAAATGACAATAAAATAATCCTTAGTCTTTTATCATTATAATGGTATTTTGTTGACATTTTAGTGACTAAATACTACCCCCAAAATTATGAAATGACCCACACTTCAGAGAATTTCCCCAATTCCTCTCTGTTGATATAGTCTTTATGTAAATGTATATTCTTATCACTTATCATTTTTATTTTTACTCTCCACAAATTCATATTACTACTTTCAAAATTTCTAGGAAGGTATTTGGGAAATCAAATACATAAATACAAGTACAAAAAGAGAAATGAAAAGGAAGCATCATAGTCAAGTAAAGATTTCCAACAATCCACACACACTTTTCTATTGACTCTCAGCTGATACTTACTGTTGAAAACACTCATACATTCAAATGATAGGTGACCAACTCATCAAAGAGCTACTCAGTGTTCCTAACAACTTCCCAAGGGTGTTGTTGATGGAGATATGAATTCTGTGGCAAACGTGTTCATAACTATCATGAGGACAAGGACAGTTAGTTCTCTGTGGTTGTGAGTATAGAAAACCAAGAACAATACAGTCAGTGGACTGAAACAAACAAGTGCTAGAGCTGATGATCCTCAAGACATGAACCCCAGACAGTAACAATGGTGTCACATTTCAATAGGAATGGAGGCAACGGTGACATAAGTGACAAACAAGACAGATGACTATAAAATGAAAGTGTGAGGACTTAGCTTCTCTTCATGCTATTGTGGTGTGTATCCCAGAGCCTCACTCTATTCTTGTGTTGAATTTCCAGTAATCTTCAGAATGGTAGGGGCATCAAATGAAAATGGACTTTCTTCTTTCCCCAATGAAAGGGTAATGAAGTTGGGAGAAAGAAAAGAATGCTAGAAGTCATGATGACCTTCATCTGCTGTAATCCTGTGTTTCATCATAGTTTTCAGTCACTGGATACCACCAGAAGGACAACTCTCAACCACTCCAGGAACACATATTATAAATAAGAAACTATTCATAAACTTCTGAGGCATACATTGTCTCACTTTTTCATGTGTGTTGTTTCTTAGGAAATGATTGTGTGTGCATTTTCTTTGCTTGGGTAATGTGACCACAAAATAAATTTTATCCAAGCCCCCCATACACTTTTAACATTTACTATCTATGTATAATATATGTATATTTTATGTATATGTATATGACTATATATGTAATATAGTCTGAAATAAACAATAAACAGATACTGGAATGCATAAATAATTAAAACATTACTTAATGAGCCTGTATTTTCGACCTTAAAGGTGACAGGTTGAAATAAAAATTGAGCAGTCTTACCTTTCTGGATATGTGAGTGATTTTAACATGAGACTCTGGATCCTGTAGTTGCATGTGAGACATGGAGTATTTGAGGTCTGGAAATACGTCAAACCAATGCTTGAAATATTTACAACATCAGTGAAAAATTGAGCAAGAATATTGACTTCTTGAAGTTTATAAAATGGTTTGCTCTTCCTAAACAAAAAATTTTATATACTCAGCATATTAATAATTTTAAACATATATTAGATCTAAAATCAATATAATACTAATGAGGCAGGATTCAGAAAACATTCTGCTATGGAAAAAGTCAAACAAAATACTTGTTAAATATTTATTAAAATAATCTAAACAGTAATTTACTATAAACATAATAAAATAGTAACAATATATACATTCCCACAGATATATTTGGGGAATACTTTTGAGGAAGAAAAGTGAGGGCTGGGGGTATAGCTCAGTTGGTAGAGTGCTTGCCTCATAAGCACAAGGCCCTGGGTTCAACCCCCAGCACCGTGAATCAAAAAAAGAAAGAAAGAAAGAAAACAAAGTGACATATCTTGTTTGTCTGAGTAAGTGCCTAGATTATATATTTGTCTAAGATTGTTTTATATTTCTTTCTTTGGACACTTCTTCGACTCTCACAATTCCTTAAATAGATAAGGAGTTCAAATAATGTTCTATGCCACCTTATCAAAAATTTCATATTTAAAGGGATAACTGATAAAAGCCAGAGATTCAAAATAAAAATTGAGGGTACTATTTAGTGAGTACAATTTCCTCAGCACTCCTGTGTACCCAGAATTATAACAATGCTCCACATACTAGACCTTATTTAACTATTTCAATGACTCTTTTTTGTAGGAATTATGAGCATTTCCATTTTACAAATGAGAAAAACTGAGTAGCAGAGCACACGGATGCCTTTCCCGAAGTCACATGGCTAAGGGACAAGCACGTGGAACGTCAACAGCCTCATCAGTGCTTCTCTGCCAATTCTTTATCCCAAGTGCCAGAACTGTGTGTCCCTGGAGTTATTTACATCAACGTGGACTTGCCTGACTCCAAGGATGCTCAACCTATTCTGCTGCATCTTGTCTCCTCAGGTAAAACTAAGAGCAAAGGAAAGAAAAATCAGAGAAGGTACGTGAGAGGGAAGAGGATGAGAATGGAGGGCAAAAGGAACGGGAGAATGAGAGAAGGAAGGGAGGGAGAGGAAGAGAAAGAAAGAAAGGAGAGGAGAAGAAAGCACAGGAGAGAAGGGGGAATAATGTTTTTTAAAGTCTATTGAAAGAAGTTTCTTTTAGGAGAACAAAGACTTGCTTAAACCAAGGTGACATTCTCACACAGAAACACTGAAGAACAGCCAGTGGGGTCCCTAGCGCTCCCTACCCTTGCACTCCTGACTTTTTCCTTCTCAACAGTTAGGCCCCAAAAAGGACACCATCCTTCCCCTTAGGAGTCATCCCTGCTCCCTCCTGGCAGAGCCACCTCCTCCTCTTTCACAGAATAGAATGTCATTAGACATATCTCTGATGTCTTTCCAAAAAGCTATCTGGATTTCTGATACTCCAAATTCAACATATCCATATTGGAACATGTTACATTTCCAACCAATCTGCACCCACCCCAGTGGTTTTGATTGCCAACAGATGGCTCATGATCACCAAGTCTCTACCTCTAGTTCATAGTTCAGATACATGTATTTCCACCAGTTTCACTTTGTCATTTGACTATTACCAGGATGCCTCAAGCTTAGAAGCTTCCCCAACACCTTCCCCTGACCCCACAAAAAGAGAATAAAAACTAAATGAAACATATAAATTTCCTCATTGTATTAAATTGTGTCACCATCTTTATGGTACTACCATCTACGGCCTTAGCCAATCTGGTACACGTCTGTAATCCCAGCAGCTCAGGAGGCTGAGGCAGGAGGATCACAAGGTCAAAGCCAGCCTCAGCAAAAGCGAGGCTCTAAGCAATTCAGTGAGACCCTATCTCTAAATAAAATACAAAATAGGGCTTGGGATGTGACTCAGTGGTTGAGTGCCCCTGAATTCAATCCCTGGCACCAAAATAAATAAATAAATAAATAAATAGATAAATAAATAAATAAAATTGGATTCACCCTTGATTTTATTCTCTGGTCAATCCCAACATCTAATCTATCACAAATTCCTTACAGTCCTTGCCAAAGAAATACCTTGAATCTTTGAATCTAATCTCATTTTTCTATCTCCATTGAAAATCCTCTCACCAGGGTACCATTGTATCTTGCCTCTATACCTCCAATAGCACCCAATCCTCTCTTCAATTCCTTCTCTAATTGCAGTGGTCTATGGTTTTTCCAAAATAAAAACACAGACTTGGCCTCAATCAGACTCCCCTAATCAAAACATTTCAGTAGTTTTCATTTGCCTGGTGAATGAATTATAAATCCTGCATCATGGCCTATGAATTCTTGTTCCTGTAGTTATTCAGGTGCTATCTACCCCTCTCATCTCTCTCTCTCTCTCTCTCTCTTGTGTTCCCTGCCTTTATTCTCAAACACAGAGCTTTCTTTAGCTCCTGGAGTGAATTGTGCCACCTTCTGCTTCACGTTCTTTGCATTTTTGGGTCCCCAACCTGGAATGCAGCAGGGCAGTGACTCATTTACCATTTAGATCTCAACTAATGCAATATACCCATAAAAAATTTTAATGACCCCACTAATTCATATTCCCTATTTAGGTTTCCATACATAGTATAATTTGTCTCAAGACACATTTTCAGGGCTATGTTTTACTTTTAATTTATTTATAATTTATAATTATTTGATTACTTTCTATTCCTTACTATGCTGCAGTCTTGATGAAGAGAGTACTGTCTATTCTGCTCACTGCAAGATTCCAAGCACTTAGCAGAGGGCCTCCTCAATGTGGATAATCATTAAAAATTGTTTGAAGATAGGGATGATGGACCTCATTGTATTCTTTCTATTATTAATTTAAAGTCTATCTGCTGCCCTACACTGAAATTATATAAGGGCAGAAATCTAATTTGTCAAAAACGTTTTCCCCATTCCTACCATTGTTCCTGGGCTACAGAAACTCTCAATGTTTTTACTGAATGATTACTTTGGATCATCCCTATGTGAGTCTTAGCTCAGTATGGAATGGCACTTTAATTTTTAAATAGCTACCAAGCTCAAACACATGAAGTCACTCTAAATTGATTTCTTTTCTTGACTTTCACATTCAGTTAATCATAAAAACACATCACATAACTATTTGAAAGTCTTAAAACCTCTGGAATCTCACACTTCTTTTTCCACGTTTACTGGTTTGGTGCAGCTTCTCTGTGGACTCCTGGCACAAATCTGGTTCCTTCTAATTACCTACTGCTCATCCATCTGGGGAATTATTCTAATATGAACATGTAATACTGAGATCTCCTGTTTAAAGTCCTACCTTGGTATATTCATACATTTGGTCTCACAAGATCCAGTGATTTTAGTTACACAGAATGAGTGTTCACGTTACATCACTAAGTATAACAATCAGGATGCAGAACACATTTTCAGGAAGATACTCATTTTGCTAATAAAAAAATAATGTGTATCCACAGAGTCATGTATGAAAAGAAAAGGAGGATCAGAAAAGGACAGAGGAGAAGAGAATAAGGAAGAGGAAAAAGAGGAGAAGAAAGGGGGTGTAATAATTATTTTTTAATGGTTAAGGTTGAGTATTCTTGGGTGACACAATTATAGGCAATTCTCATTCTCCAGTCTATAAAATGATACATTTTCTACAGTGAAAAAATATTCTTGTTTCAATATTGGAAAGGCAAATAAAAGATCATTTAAAATACTCTGAATCCAGAGCATCTAAAAATAATTCACATCCCAATAATTATTAATAGAAAAACAATAAAGTCATTAGCCAGGCTCAAATGGACAGATTTTAACACAGGAATATTTCCATATTTATACTTTTTCATGGTGTTTGTAAAGTAAATCAGAACACAGTTTGCTTTCCAGAGAAATCCAAAGCAACTGCTTGAGAACTGTAGTCTGCACACTATTCTTGAATTAGGTGCTTTCTCATCTCCTTATCTTTGAAATTAACTTCTCCCTGTTTCTGGATTCCATCACCTGTGTTTTCTAATGCTTCCTTAATTTTCTCTGTGACTCAACAGTAATTTAGTGATATTCTATCATAAAACTTATTACTCAGAGATGCAATTATGGCTTAGTCTCTTCCAATATTAAATATGTGACCTCCTAGTGAAAATAACACTATTATGGTCTGAGTTCTAGTATTCTGTAAAATGTCTGAATAAGGTTAGTGATGAATAATGTGTTGGATAAATAATTAATACAAAAGTTAACAAGCATAGTTCTGATAAAAACTAAATAATGGATTATATGAATATGCATAAATATACATATTCAATGTTACCAAAGGTAAGGAACTATTTTGCAATAATATGTACAATTACAACACATTTGAC
Organism: Sciurus carolinensis; assembly: GCF_902686445.1. Classification (NCBI taxonomy): domain Eukaryota; kingdom Metazoa; phylum Chordata; class Mammalia; order Rodentia; family Sciuridae; genus Sciurus; species Sciurus carolinensis. Next base: position 112,857,506 of record NC_062221.1, read on the forward strand.
CAATGTTCAAAATTAGGTAAAAAGGATCTTAAAGTTTTTTATAATAAAAGATGGGGACTTGATAAAAGTGAAGAATTTGAACTGAGATTCTAGTTTAATTTCTTTTATCTTCCTTTTTAAGTGACTGAAGGAAGTTTTAAAAAAAGGAAAGGAACAAGAATAATTGGTACTCTTGCATTACCACATTCATTTCACCATTAAATTATCTGCAATGCTTTTATGAACTTTAGAAAATTAAAGTTACACAATTTAATATTAAAAATGCATTTTTCTCAAAAATTTAAAAAACTTGCCTGATTTTTAACCAAGGGTATTATTCCTAAATATGATCATTGTTTCTCATGATGGAAGTTCTTTATTTTAGCACAAGAGGTTCTCAGTAATTTTATCAACATGAACTCTAAAATTATTTTCTATGTGTAGTGCAAGGGCTGAAATATTTAATCTTAAACACTGTATTAGTTGTGAATTGTGATTCCTTTTTATATTTTAGTGTTATTTTTATTATAATTAAAAGTTAATAATACTATAATATTAGAGACATTGTTACCATTGTGCAAATAAAACAGGCAGGAACATTTTCCTGGTTCATGGTTAGTGGCTGAATGAATCTATATGTCAATATATATTCAGGTCCAAAGTCCCTCACATATTAGATTTAATTAATTTGCCAATTCAGGTACTAGGACTACCTATAACCTGTGACAGCAGTAAACAATGGAGATACCAATTGTTCCTTCTGGAACTCCAAAACCATCATTAACCATTCAAAAGTCAAACCAACCTATTAAAATCCATGGCAAAGCAAAATTTATCTTGTATTTAATTACCCGACATGGTAACTATGAGTCTTTTGAAAGCAACTCTTATTTAACGACTTTCTAGAAGGTCCAGCACAGTATATTGGAAGCCATAATTTCAACTGTAACATGCACCTTTTTATCATGCTCTTAAGAGAAAATTAATTTTCTACTTTAAGGATTTATTAAACACACAGGTACTCAAGAATCTGACCTGATAATTTGCTTTGAGATGAGTAGATAACATTATAAACATGTATATACAACTGCACATGAATAAGAAGCTAAATAGAAGATTGAGGAAAAGCATCCCTCTCCTACTATTTGGGAGCTTTGTGGCTGAGCATGGTTTTCTGAAATACTAGAATTGCTTCACTCTGTTATTAATTGTCACTAGACATTCATTTTCACCACTATGAACATGATGTTTCTTAAAACCTGGAGAAAGTCAGAAGGTTGTCAGGAAAGACATTGGAATTAAGAATGAAAGGACAGAAAATAAAATGTTTCTTCTTGTACTCTTATAACTGAGATAGTCATCAGATATATAATATTAACAAACTACTCAGCCTCATATTCAGTATCTTCCTCTTTAAAATGAAAGAATCTGAATGAGACACAAAATCCTCATAATAACTAACATTTAAGACTCTTTGGATAGAATTTACTTTGTTTGGACTATCTTCAACTGGGGAATACTCAAGAAAGCACACATTTAATGTATAAAAGAAGAAAATATGAAATGGTACTTACTCATAGAGCCTTGGATTTTCAACCGTTCCAAGTTGGTTTAATAATCTAAATGAAATATAGCCATCATTCATAGTTTCACCCAGAGCAACTATACTGAGAACAAAATAATAAGCTACGAAATAAAAATATAAAAGGCCATTCACATTATTTTTTAAACTTTAGCTTGGGCACATATGCAAATACACACACACACACACACACACACACATATATATATACATATATATATATATAAATATAATATATATATAATTATTTAATGTAGTCCTATATTATATATGCAAATGATATTCATCAGAAGTTCTCATTTGACATTAAGTAATATATTTTGCTTCTTGTTTGTCAACTTCTGACTAGTCTTAAAAATGAAGAATAAGAACCCAGTAATGGTTATGGTTAGGATTTGGTCAAGTACCTACTAAATTCTAAATAGTCTACAAATCAAAAAACAACCAAACAACATTCAGAATTTAGGTCAATTAATAACTTGTACTTTTCAATAAGATAACCAAGGTAAATATGATAAGGTTTTTTAATTATATGAAATAGTCCAAGCTACATCTTCTTGACAGCCATCACTCTATTTTCTCTGGCAGCTGAAGAATGACTACTAATAACCCTATTATGGTAAGTTTATAGTCGTTCTTATCAAAATGCTCTCATGAAAATTTAGTATGGTATATTTTTCAAAGACAAGACTACTGAACTCACTCCTACACTCAACAGTTTCAGGGTTATAAGGAAGTCCTAACTCTGCCACTTACCCCAAGCACCCCTAGAAGACGATACATATATTCAACATAACATGGAATCTGCAAATTTTTCCTATGAGATATACAGAAGTTGTACATGCCACCCTGTTAATTGCTGCTACTAAGCAGTCAGAAGTAACATCATGTCTTGTGCTTAGTATTACCTCAAATAAAATAATGCATTTATGATTGGATTTTGTAAATTTCTAATGCAAGAGATGGTAAAGGAACGCTTCTTATTCTGAAGCATATGACCAACTTTAGGCAGAGTACTGTGGCCCACCTCCCTCATAAAATTGGCTCAGGTGTTTTCTGGCAGCATCACATATTAAAATGTTACAGAATGAGCCACCATCCTACTACAAGTATATAGAAATGCTAGGTGTGCAATATATATTTTAATACGCAATCAAGCCCTAAAGGAGGAAGTGGAATGAAGAACAATACATTCAAGGCCATAAGGATTGAAGCCCTGGACTTGAGAAATGGTGTGAATCATGGAAACTGAGGTTGAAGTATCAACTTCCAGAAGAAGAAATATGGTGCTAAGTGACAGAGTTGAAATTCAGGTCCCTGTAGAGTTTCAGGAACCTCAACCTCCTGCCTCATCATTGAAAGACCCACTGGGGAAATTACTCCTCCTGGTTCTGTACCTCTATAGGTCTTTTTAGAATCTTTCTGTTCTTCTTTTTGAGGTTCTGAGAATTGAACCCAAGACCTCAGCATGCAAGGCAGGCACTGTACCACTGAGGTACAAACCCAGTCTTCCATGCAGGTCTTAAGGTTAATAAAATAATAATAACATGAAATTTAAATTGATACTAGTCATTTAGTGAAGAACCCTAAACAATTTACATAAGAGTACTCCAGGACTGTGATAAAACAGTTCTAGGAAGAAAGAGTCCAACTTGCTCTGAAGAGAAAATTTTGGAAAACAGCTGGTTGTTGAGTATTTTCTATATTAATGAAAGATATAAATCTTTGATTTGAAAGAGCACAAATTTTTCATTAACCGTTAATCCAGACTTAAAAGGAGCATTGATATTGAATAACAACACTGAAGCAAAATAAATTTATAAATACAAAATGAAGAAAGTGACAGATTATCTTCAAGAAAAAATTAGGTTGACAAAAAACTGGAAAACAGGAAGCTTGCATGAATATAAGAGGATTAGTCTTTTTGACTTGTGAACAAAAATAAATGTTGATGTAGAATTTATCTCAAACTGTTTTCATTTCTAAGTGAGAAAAATAAGGATAATTTCAAGGGGAAAAAAGGAAAACTGACAGAGAACACTAGTGAAAAGTCACCCATATGGTATAGATCAGTAAGAAGTTAACACTAAAAGGAACAATGCAGCATCAGGAGACCTCAAAGACACAAACACAGAAACTGAAATTAGGAAATAAAATTCAATAGTTAATGCAATAATGACATTTACAATTAATATTGAATATTGAATAAATGGAAGCAAAATACTACTGAATAAAATATTAAGATAGTAAAAAGAAAAGATTCAAAGAATCTGTGAGGTATATTATTGCTGTGAATAAAATCTAATAAAATAACTATGAGGTAAGATAAAATTTTATGTATAAACCAAAAAAGAAGGAAATATGATCTATAATTTATTCAGGAAAATATAACAATATTATGTACATTCCACCCAGCAAATGTAGGATATAATTTATTTCAAGCAACCATATAGAATTCATCCCTCAACAGAGTAAATATTTTGCTCTGCAAATGACTCTGTGAAAAGGAGGAAAAGATAAATTACAGCCACAAGACTTCTAGAACTAATAATAAATATTAGTAAAGTTGCAGGATACAAGATCAACACACATAAATCAGTTGCTTTACTACGGACTGATAATAAAACTACTGAAAAAGAAATTAGGAAAACTATTCCATTCATGATTACCTCAAAAAATAAATAAAACACTTGGAATTAACTTAACGAAAGATATCAAGGTCCTCTACAACGAGAACTATAGAACACTGAAGAAGGAAATTGAAGAAGACCTCAGAAGATGAAAAGACTGCCCATGTTCTTGGATAGGCAGAATCAATGGCCTACTACCAAATGGCCATACTACCAAAAGCATTATACAGGTTCAATACCATTCCTATTAAATTGTCAATGACATTCTCCACAGAACTAGACAAAGCAATTCTAAAATTCATTTGGAAAATTAAGAGACCTAGAATAGCCAAAGCGATTCTGAACAAAAGAATGATGCTGCGGGCATCACAATACCAGACCTCAAGATAGACTACAGAGCCAAAGTAACAAAACAGCATGGTACTGGCACCCAAATAGACATAAGGACTAATGGAACAGAATAAAAGACACAGAGATAAATCCACATAAATATTGTTATCTCACACTAAACAAAGTTGCTAAAACATATGTTGGAGAAAAGATAGCACCTTTTTAACAAATGGTGCTGGGAAAACTATAAATATATGTAGAAGAATGGAACTTAGCATTATCTCTCATTATGCACAAAAGGCAATTGAAAATTAATCAAAGACCTAGGAATTGGATCTGAAACTGCAACTGTTAGAAGAAAATGTAGGCCCAACATACTAACCTGTTGGCACAGGAATCAACTTCCTTAGCAAGCCTCCTAAAGTGCAAGAAATAAAACTAAACATTAATAAATGGGATTGCATCAAATTAAAAACCTTCTGTACAGCAAGTAAAGAAGAATATGAAGAGAGAGGCTACACAATGGAAAAGATCTTTGCCATCTGGTAGAGTATTAATAATCAGAATATATAAAGAACTCAAAAACCTTGACACCAAAAACAAATAACCCAATTAAAATATGGGTAAAAGAACCAAACACCTCACAAAAGAAGAAATACAATTGGCCACCAAATATATTTTTTTAAATGTTCAACATTGCTAGCAATCAAGGAAACGCAAGTCAAAGCTACAGTGAGATTTCATCTTGCTTCAATCAGAATGGCAATCATCAAGAATACAGATAATAAATGTTGGTAAGGATGTGGGAAAAAAAGTACACTCACATTATTGATGGAACTGCAAACTAGTGCAACCACTATGGAAAGCAATATGGAGATTTCTCGAAAAACTAGGAATGGAACCACCATATGATCCAACTATATGACTCCTTAGTATGTAGTCAAAAGAACTAAAATTAGCATACTACAGTGACACAGTCACATCAATGTTTACAGAAGCACAATTCACAACAGCTGAGCTATGGAACTAACCCAGGTGTGCTTCAACAGATGAATGGATAAAGAAAATGTGGTATATATAAACAATGAAGTTTTACTCAGTCATAAAGAATGAAATTACGGCATTTTCTGGTAAATGGATGGAACTGGAGACTATCACACTGAGAAAATAAGCTACACTCAGAAAGTCAAAGGTCCAATGTTTTCTCTGATATGTGAAGTCAAGCCCAAAATAAGAAGTAAAAAAAAGAGAGAGAAAGAGAAAGAGAGGAAAAAGGTAGAGAGAGTCTATCACAATAAAAGAAAGACCAATAGACTAGATAAAGAAGACTGAGGGGGAGAGAAAAGGGACAGGATAAGGAAAGAACAGAAAAATGAATCTAACCTAAATTTCCTATGTGTATATATGAATATACCACAGTGGACCTCACCATCATGTATCTCCACAAGCCACTAACAAAAAAAAAAAAAATAGAAAAAAATAGATCAGGGAGAGGAAGGGGAAATACGGGGAACAGAATTTGAGCTAATTACATTCCATGCTTTTTTAATTATGTAAAAATGAATCTTAATGTTATATATAACTAAGAAGAAACAATAAAAAATTTTTAAAAGACAAACAACAGACCATGAGAAATATTTTTAGTTGAAATATCTAATAAGTACAACTTTCTAAAATATGTATTATCAAACTCAGTAGTTAAAAAAAATAATCCAATGGGAAAATGATGAAAAAGTATGAACACACATGCCTCCTAAAATGGACCTTATAAAAGAGATATTTGATATAATCACATATCAGGCAGGACAATGCAAATGAAAACCAAATGAGGTGCAATGTATACACATCAGAATGGGTAAGATTTCAAAAATTATGACAATGCCAAATGCCAAGTGGGAATAAGATAAAATGGATCACTCATATTTTGCTCAGGGGAATATAAAATGATACAGTCATTTTGGAAAACAACTGTCAGTTTCTTTTAAAGTTAAAGCAGCAATTAGTTTATGACCCAACAATTTCACTCCTAAGACTTTGTGACAAAAATGAAAACATATTCACACAAAACTTTGTACACAAAATTCTTATTAACATTATTTGCAAGAGCCAGAAACTAAATGCATCCTCTATGCTCTGTAAGAGCTGATGGTCAAACTATAGTGCATATATACTCTGGAATACCACTCAGAAATGAAAAAGAATCAATTACTGATACATGTTAAATGAATGAACGTCCAGGGAATTATGTTGCATGAATAAGAGCCAATAAAAAAGTCACATACTAAATAATTCCTTTTTTATAATAGTTTTGAAATTACAAAATTTTAGAAATATATTAATGAATGTCAAAAGTCAGAAACAGCTAGGAGACGGCATATGTAGTTATAAAAGCACAACATAAGGGATCCTTGTGGAGATGCACTGCTGAGTATCTTCACTGTAGTGGTAGAGACATAACCATATACATGGGACTAATCTGTATATAGCTCAACCAACACACACATACACAATTTGTAAGGAGTTCTGAATAAAGTAGGTGGAATGTACAAATATCAATATAGCTAATGAAATATATTACCTGTAGTATTGTAAAATGTTACCATGGAGGGAAATTGTCTGTATTATCTCATCTATGTGCAAAACTAAAATTAACCAGTAAAAGTTTTAAATTTAATGGTAGACAGACTCAATTTAGTATAACAGGGCATACAATTAATGTTTATAGGATTATAATATCTTCTGATCAATCTCACTCCAATCAGAATGGCAAATATCAAGAATACAAGCAGCAATAAATGTTGGTGAGGATGTGGAGAAAATTCGACCCAGTTATCCCATTCCTTAGTTCATATCCGAAGAACTTAAAATCAGCATACTACAGCAGACAGACCCCAGACACCATGCCTGCCCAACCCCCACCACAGACTGACGCCAGACACCTAGCCTGCCCTCACTAGGGCTCCCCAGCTTCTTTGGAGGCTGGTGCAGGCATTTTGAATTATTCCTGAGGGTGAGGTCATCATCAGTGGAAGGGCAGCTCCCTTCCTGAGACACCTACAGGAGATTGGAGGCCCTTTGACAGGTACCTCTATTTACTCACTTACATCCTACACCCTTCCCAATCCTCTTCATTCACCACTAGGAATACTGTAAATAATAATCAAACTCATCCTCTTTATTACAACAATGTTAAAGTCTTTATAGGGGCTATCTGGTTTAGGGCTACATTTTCTTTGTATTGGGTGCTAATATTGATCTACCCTTCAAAGGAGAGGTACTGGAAAACTGCAGGGTCACAATAAGTCTGCAGTGGGGAAACCTCAGTACCTCAGATTTTCACAGATCTGGGGAATAAACAGAAACAATATGAAAACACAGGGGAAGAAAGTGTCCATAATAAACCAAGATGCTATTTGATAGAATCCAATGACAGCATGGCAGTAGAAATGACAGAAAAAGGGTTTAGAATCTGTATAATTAAAATTATCAGTGAAGCAAAAATGAGATAAGAGAGCAAATGCAGACAATGCATGATCACTCCAATAAACAGTTAAAAGAACAAATGCAGGAAGCAAAAAGAACACTTCAATAAAGAGATAGAGATTCTGAAAAAAAAAGAAACAAATACTTGAAATGAAAGAAAAAAATAAATCAAATTAAAAACTCAATAGAAAGCATCCCCAACAGAATATATCTCATGGAAGACAGAATCTCAGATAATGAAGAAAAAATACTTAATCTTGAAAATAAAGTTGAGCAAACAGAGAAGATGTTAAGAAATCATGAATGGAACCTCCAAGAATTATGGGATATGAGAAGACCAAATTTAAGAATTATTGGGATTAAGGAAGGCACAGAGATACAAATCAAAGGAACAAACAAACTGTTCAATGAAATAATATCAGAAAAATTCCCAAACCTGAAAAATGAAATGGAAAAACAAATACAAGAGGCTTACAGAACACCAGGTACACAAAGTTACAACAGATCACACCAAGGCACATTATAATGAAAATGAGTCACATACGAGATAAAGATAGGATTTTAAAGACTTCGAGAGAAAAGTGTCAGATTACTTATAAGGGGAAACCAATAAGGCTATCAGCAGATTTCTCAGCCCAGATCCTAAAAGCAAGAAGGGCCTGGAACAATATATTTCAAGCTCTGAAAGAACACGAATGCCAACCAAGAAACCTATACCCAGCAAAACTAACCTTCAGATTTGATGATGAAATAAAATCTTTCCACAACAACAAAAGTTAAGAGAATTTACAAATAGAAAGTCTGAACTACAGAACATTCTTAGCAAAATGTTTCATGAGGAAGAATTGAAAAACAATACAAGTCAGCAAAGGGAGGAACTACCCTAAACAAAAAGCCAATCAAAGGAGAAACCAAATCAACTTAAAAATAAATAAGCCAAAATGATTAGGAATACAAATCATATCACAATAATAACCCTGAATGTTAATAGCCTAAACTCAATAATCAAAAGACATAGGCTGGCAGATTGGATTAAAAAGAAATACCCAAAATATGCTGCCTTCAGGAGACTCATCTCACAGAAAAAGACATCCACAGACTAAAGGTGAAAGAATGGGGAAACAAAATACCATGCACATGGACCCAGTAAAAAAGCAGGGGTCTTCATCCTCATATCAGATAAAGAGAACTTCAAACCTAAGTTAGTCAGAAGGGATAAAGAAGGACATTTCATACTGCTTAAGGAAAGCATGAATCAGCAAGACATAACAATCATAAATATTTATGCCCCAAACAATGGAGCATCTACATACATCAAAGAAACTCTTTTCAATTTTAAGAAGTAAATAGACCAAAACACAATAATAGTAGGGGACTTTAGCACACCACCCTCACCACTGGATAGATCCTCCAAACAAAAACTGAACAAAGAAACTACAAAACTAAATAATACAATCAATGATATAGACTTAATGGACATTTACAGAGTATTTCATTCATCATCAAGCGAATATACTTTCTTCTCAGCTGCGTGGATCCTTCTCCAAAATAGACCATATGCTATTGCACAAAGAAGTCATTAGTAAATACAAAAAAATAGAGATACTACCTTGTATCCTATCAGACCATAATGGAATGCAATTAGAAATCAATGATAAAATAACAAACAAAAACTACTCATACACCTGGAGACTAAATAATATGCTATTGAAAGATGCAATGATACAGAAGACATCAGGGAAGAAATAAAAAAATTCTTACAGGTAAATGAGAACAGCAACACAACATATCAAAATCTCTAGGACACTCTGAAAGCAGTACTAAGAGGAAAGTTCATTGCATTGAGCTCATACATTATAAACAAAAAAGTCAACAACTAAATGACCTAACATTACATCTCAAAGCCCTAGAAAAAGAAGAACAGATCAACACCAAAAAATGTAGAAGACAGAAAATAATTAAAATCAGAGCTGAAATCAATGAAATTGAAACAAGAGAAACAATTTTAAAAGTTGACAAAATAAAAAGTTGGTTATTTGAAAAAGTAAACAAAATTGATAAACCCTTAGCCACACTAACAAAGAGAAAAAGAAAACTCAAATTACTAGAATTCATGATGAAAAAGGAAATATCACAACAGACACCATTGAAATACATAACATAATTAGAAGCTACTTTAAAAATCTATACTCCAACAAAATAGAAAATATCAAAGACATTGACAAATTTTTAGAGACTATAAACCTCCCAAAATGAATCAGGAAGAGGTACACAATTTAAACAGTCAATTTCAAGCACCAAAATAGAAGAAGCCATCAAAAGCCTACCAACCAAGAAAATTCCAGGATCAGATGGATTCTCAGCCAAATTCTAGGAGACCTTTAAAGAAGAACTAATACCAATACTTCTCAAGGTTTTCCAAGAAATAGAAAAGGAGGGAACCCTTCCAAACTCATTCTATGAGGTTAGTATCACTGTGATACCAAAACCAGACAAAGATTCATCAAGGAAGGGAAACTTTAGACCAATATCCCTGATGAACATAGATGCAAAAATCTTTAACAGAATACTGAAAAACTGCATACACAAATATATTAAAAAGATAGTGCACCATGATCAAGTGGGGTTTATCCCAGGGATTTAAGGTTGAACATATGGAAATCAATAACTGTAATTCATCACATCAATAGACATAAAGTTAAGAATCATATGATTATTTCAATAGATGCTGAGAAACCATTTGATAAAATGTAGCACCCCTTCATGTTTAAAACACTAGGAAAAAATAGGAATAGTAGGAGCATACCTCAACATTGTAAAGGTCACTGTAAAGGCTTAGCATTGCTAAGCCCATGGCCAACATCATTCTTAATGGAGAAAAACTGAAAGTAATCCCTCTAAAAAATGGAACAAGACAGGGCCTCTTTCACCACTTCTATTCAAAATCATCCTTAAAACACTAGCCAGAGCAATTAGACAGACCAAAGAAATTAAAGGGGTACAAATAGGAAAAGAAGAACTCAAGTTGTCACTATTTGCCGATGACATGATTCTATATGTAGAGGATCCAAAAAACTCAGCTAGAAAACTTCCAGACCACATGAATGAATTCAGCAATATAGCAGGATATAAAATCAACATGCATAAATCTAAAGCATTTTTATTCACAAGCGATGAAACATCTGAAAGGGAAATGAGGAAAACAACTCCATTCACAATAGCCTCAAGAAAACTAAAATACTTGGGAATCAATCTACTCAAAGAGGTGAAAGACCTCTACAATGAAAACTACAGAATACTAAAGAAAGAAATTGAAGATGGAAGATCTCCTGTGTTCTTGGATAGGCAAAATTAATATTGTCAAAATGGCCATTCTACCAAAAGAATATAGATTCAATGCATTTCTAATTAAAATTCCAATGAAATTCCTCATAGAAATAGAGAAAGCAATCATGAACTTCATCTGGAAGAATAAGAGACCTTGAACAGTCAAAACAATCCTGAGCAGGAAAAGTGAAGCAGGAAGTATCACAAGACCTTAAACTATACTATGGAGCAATAGTAACAAAAACAGCATGGTATTGGCACCAAAATAGACAGGTAGACCAATGGTATAGAATAGAAGACACAGAGATGAACCCACATAAATACAGTCACCTCATACTAGACAAAGGAGCCAAAAACATACAATGGAGAAAAGATAGCCTGTTCAACAAATAGTGCTGGGAAAACTGTAAATCCATATGCAGTATAATAAAAATAAACCTCTATCTCTCACACTGCACAAACTCAACTCAAAATGGATCAAGGACTTAGGAATTAGACCAGGGACCCTGCACCAAAGAGAAAACAAAGTAGGCCCAAGTCTTCATCATGTTGGCTTAGAATCAGACTTCCTTAACAAGACTCCCAAAGCACAAGAAATTAAGCAAGAATCAATAAATGGGATGAACTCAAACTAAAAGCTTTTTCTCAACAAAGGATACAATCAATAGTCTGAAAAGAGAGCCTACAGAGTGGGAGAAAATATTTTCCATAGGCACTTCAGATAGAGCACTTATCTCCAAAATTTATGAAGAACTTACAAAACTTTACACCAAAAATACAAAGAATCCAAACAAATGGGCCAAGGAACTGGACAGACATTTTACAGAAGAAGACATACAGGTGATTAATAAATATATAAAAAAGTGTTCAACATCTCTAGTAATTAGAGAAATGCAAATTAAAACAACCCTAAGATTTTATCTTACTCCAATTAGAATGGCTATTATCAAGAACACAACAATAATAAATGTTGGTGTGGATGTGGGGGAAAAGGCACACTTTTACATTGCTGGTGGAGTTGCAAATTGGTGCAGTCACTCTAGAAAGCAGGGGGGAGAATCCTCAGAAAACTTGGAATGGACCCATGTTTTGGCCCAATTATCCCACTCCTTGGTTTATATCCAAAGGACTTGAAATCAGCATACTACAGTAATGCAGCCACATCAATGTTTATAGCAGCTCAATTCACAACAGCTAGATTGTAGAACTAACGTAGATGCCCTTCAACTGAGGAATGGATAAAGAAACTGTGGAATATATACACAATGGAATATTATTCAGCCATAAAGAATAATACGCTTATGGCATTTGCAAATAAATGGATGGAATTGGAGAATATTATGCTAAGTGAAACCAAAGTATCCCAAAAAAACAAAGGCTGAATGTTTTCCCTGATAAGTGGATGATATATAATGGGGGGTGGGGAGTGGGGAGTAAGAGAAGAATGGAGGAACTTTAGATTATGTAGAAGGAAATGGGGGGTTATGGAAAATCGTGGAATGAGACAGACATCATTACCCTCTATGTACATGTATGATAACACAAATGGTATGAATCTACATCATGTACAACCATAGAAACAAAATGATGTACCCCCATTTGTGTACAATGAATCAAAATGCAGTCTGTAAAAAATAAAAAACAATTATAATTTAAAAATAAATAAATACAAAAAAATCAGCATACTATAGTGACACAGCAACATCAATGTTTATAGCAGCTCAATTCACAATAACTAAACTATGGAACCAACCTAGGTGCCCTTCAACAAATGAATGGATAAAGAAATAGAAATACACACACACACACACACACACACACACACACACATATATATGATAGAATCCTACTCAGAATAAAATTATAGCATTTGCTAGTAAATGGATGGAGTTGGAGAATACCTTGCTAAGCAAAATAAGACAAACCCAAATAACCAAAGACTGAAAGTTTTCTCTGATATGCAGACGCCAATTCACCATGGGAGAGTGGGGGCTAGGGAAGGATGGAGTTACTTTATATTATGTAGAGGGAAGTGAAGAGAGGGGTAGGATATGGGGACAGGAGCATAAGAGAGTGAAACAGACATTATTACCTAATGTACATGTATGACTGCATGACCATGTGATCCTACAATATGCATAATCAGAAAAATGAGAGATTATACTTCATTTATTTATTATCTATTGAAATGTATAAATGCATTCTACTGTCATGTACAACTAATTAGAAAAAATATAAAAATTAATTAAAAAGGACTATAATATTTTGAAACTGATGGTGAATATAACTTCAAAACTTAACAATAACTGACCCACCATAAATATTTTGTAATGTGAGAATCTATTTTAAGTTTTTTCCCCAGACACCAAGGACAGTGCCACTAACTAGAAACTAACTTATAATATCCACATAAAGTGATTTCTTTATAAATCACTTCCAACTTTTCATCTTTAAACAAAATAATTGTGCTATCTTGCATAGGTCCTCTTTAAGTTAATTATTTAATACAACTCATATAAGATTCTCTCCTGTTGTACATGTTTTCTCTCACTTAACTCTAAACGTATTAGGGAGATTATTATTTATTTGTCATTTTCAGATGCATATATTTTAAGTTTTTAAGTTGGTATAAATAGTATATGTATAAGTCTTAGGCTTCCTAACATGTTATATGCTGAAATGACTTCAAAATAAATCATGTTAATTTGAGTGAGGCCGTGATCATTTCTTTGGGAAAATATTATAGAAGCATCTGATCAATTTATCTAAAAAAAATCAAGTCTTCAGTTGAATCTAACAATCAATCAAGTCTTTAGTTGTCTCTAATGAGTTTTTAAAAATGATGGAATTTGAGAGAGTGCAAAGAACATTTTCAATAAAATAAAATGGAATACAAAATATTAATATTTTGTTCATTTGTTTAAAATGTTAACAACTTACTACAGAATGGATTTGTGCTACTAGTATCCAAAAACACAATGGTCCTAAGAGGCAATCCTTCCATTTTTTCTTTTAAGCCAACTTTCCATAGCTCAGCTTCATAACCTAAGATGTAAGAAAGAGGACATTGGATATTGAACTTTTATCAAATAATACACATATTTCAAATCACTAAAGTATAACTAAAGGATCAATGAGCAACATCATCATGATAATCACAGTCATGGATTTTTATAACTTACAAAACATTTTTCTAGTAATGTTTATTCTACTTACTTCAACTACAATAATAAATTCTGGATTCATCAATAAATCCACTCTAGAAGTCTAATCAGAGTTTAACATATGTTGCATGACCATAGTCCATTTGTAACAGATTTTACTATTATGTTATGAATTCAGAATTTAATTTGTAACTCTTTAGAAAAAAGTTCAGCAGAGTACATTGTAATAAATGAACATACAGTTTAGCTGCTCGGTTATAGCCCTTAGTTTTTCTATACACATATGCAAACATACAGATATGGTATGCATGTACATATATTATATGCAATATAAAGATGTAAATAGCATAAGGGTATCTATATACACTCACATAGTAGATAGTATATAGTTAATATATGTATACATATGCATATAGAATGTGTATTATATAGAACAGATTTACATATTTATAAAATTTGAATATTTATTAAATATATATGTGTACACATATTTCAGATGTTTCTTGTTCCCCCACTCCTGCCTCCAACACTGGAGATTTGAATGAAGTAGAAAGAATGCTCTATGGAAATTTTACAGGTTTAACTTTAGTTCTCACTTATGCTCTTAAGCACTTTATATATTCAATGTGGTTCATTCAATAAGACCAAAAAAAAAAAAATTCCAAAAGAGCCCTGGAGAAAATGAACCCACATGATGTCATGTGGGGAGAGTGACCTAGGATGATATAAATTTAGCAAAGCCTGCATAATGCATGCCTGCCTAGAGATTCTCCACATACTTTAGTCCTGCTACAGCAAATTGGTTACATATGGTTAGATTCAGCCTTTGTGACCACTATTTACTCTTAGAGCTCTTTTGGTTTTAGGAACCTTTCTGGAAGATCTTTCCACGATACTGACCAAAGGTTTATATGCTAGGCTCTAGTATTTTCTTTGGAAGACACTGAACAGTCCCTGAGAGTCTAACATTCTATTTTCATGTGCATTCTTTTTGTTCTATAATTTTCCACTGGAAGCCTTTAATTTTCAGAAGCTGCAATACTTAACTGCTCTTACCAAGCTTTATTGATTTAGAAGGTGTGAACCATGTAGGATTCATGACTACTTGCTGATAGCAAATGGAAATCTATCTGTGGTTCACACCTCTTCACTTGCTCCTAAAACTTCAAGTGAAAAAAGAAAATTCTCAGGGCTGTAAAGAATGTGCAAGTTTCTTTCTTTAAATGTAAATATAATTGGATGATAGATAGTTAGACTCATTTGGATATAAAGAACATGGATCATGTCATTGGAATCTGCCCACTATATTAAGTATAGGAAGGCAGTTGAACTATTTTCTCATTAAATATTTTTAAAAATAGTAGGAAATAAAATATTTATTCTGACAGTACCATGTCTCCACAGACAAATTTTCCACAAAATGTTAACAAATTAACATATAAATATAAATAATAGTTTTTATGATTTAAAGTCATCAGAAAATACTAACACTTAGGGTATTCATTCTCAAAAGGAGTTACAGTAACTATAACAATCCCTCTTACCTAGCCTAGGACATGAGTTTTGCTTAAAGCTGCCACAGTCCACACATAAACTAGCCTTGTAATCTTTGTATGAACGACAAGGAAATGAAACAAAATTGCAGTTTGTTTCCAAAGTTGCCATGAACAAGTGAATTGCTCGCTGGTGGTCACATTTAATATATTCCAATCCTTTAAGGAAAAAAAAACAAACAAAAGAACTATACATGTATTAAACTGAGATTAAGTAAATCAAAATTTTTAAACGTTGAAGATTTAAGTTCTACTAAATTCTGTGTATATTATAAATATGAAAGTGTTGACTGCAATATACTTATATCTCAAGTCCCTTAACAAATAGTACCATTAGAAACTTAACTTCAGCATGTCTTCTGCAGGAAAATTAATAATGTTTTCCACAAAGTAATAAGTAACACAGCAAAGATGTTTAATTTCAATAACAGTAGTTTATGATAGCATCTTTAATAACTAGTATACATCTCTCCTTTCTAATCTTCCCCCCATAAGATTTCCACCCAGGATCAGAAATGACTATGGAAGCAGATGACACTGAAACTTAATGACCTCCCTTTCCTTTCCCAAACTCTAGCATCCTCATCTCTTTGACCAAATTTGTCCAGCTTCAGCAGCCTTTGACCTTGTGTTACTTGACCCATTACTACTGTGGACCTAAGAATATTTATCACCATGGCTCTCAGATGAGCCAAAGTCCACACCTGTAACAGCTGCTCAGCTGTATCTATACATAAGATAATCAAGAGTTGAGAATTTAAAAGTATGTTTGTACAGTAAAATGGTGATGATAAATGTTAAATTTTGAGAACATATGTGTGTTACATGATACTTTAGCTACATGATGCTTCCTCAATGACTTAAAAATTTTCCTAACATTTAAAATGATGAACTAAAATCATTGGAACCATCACATAATAGTCTCATTCATGACCAAATGATATGATTACTGGCAATCTTTATGAATGAAGTAGGATCAAATTAAACCACTTATGATCAATAACAATCCCGAATCTTGAGGCAAGGATGATTAAACCAAACTATTACCCAAAGATTTAAACAGGAAAAAGTGAATTATTTTCTTTGACCATTTTGAATCATGTGTAGTTCATTTGCAAATACTATACATATACCTGAAAAAATTGATTTAGGACAGCCAGGTTGTTTTTTTCCTCCATTTGGATAAAAATCTACATGTCCCAATGGCTCTTGAATACCTAAACCTAAGAAGAAAGGCACCCAAGAATCACAAAATGTATATAATCAGGTAGGCAACAATTACCTAAAACTAAATTGCTTATAACAATCTATAGAAAAGTACTCTTTAAATATTTTAATTGAAAATTTTAAAAAAGCTATTTTTTCAGATATGAGTTTTTATGGTGTTAGTTTTTCAAATTTGCAAAATTGTAATTCATTAATTTAATATATTTACCAGTCATGGGTTCACTATGGAACAGTCACATTCTTAATGCTTTTAGTGCGTAAGTTTGAAAAAAGAGCAAAAATTCTTGTAGAGGAAAATACTTTTTTAGTGGAAGGAAGATATAAGGACAAATAAAAATATAATATATAAGATAAGTGCTAAGGAGCAAGTGGAACAAGGACATAGCACAGCTGGCAAGGGTGGTAGCTGCTCTTTTCAGTAGTTTGGCTAAGTAAGGTGTTTCCCACTGAGGAGGCTGAAGGTGAGCAAAGATTGAAGGATGTGAGGCAGTGAGTCATGGGGATATGGGTAAGTAGACTTGGGGTATTCAAAGAAACCAGGTGGTTGGAGCATAACATGTAAGAAGGATCATCAGAAGACAAGAAGTCATGCCATATATGACCTTTCTGGTTAGTGTGATGATTTACTCCTATTCTGGATGATCATGTCTGGGAGCTGCTGATGCTAACTGGTAAAACCTAAAGAGCACACTGCCTCAGCTGGAAGAATATGGGCAAGGGTGGCATGCAACACACAGCTATGATTCCTGGGATTCTGTAGATCTGTAGATCTTTAGGGCACTGGTGAAGTTACAAATTCTGAGTCCATTATCAATATGCAGTCTATTACCCAGGGAGCCACTAGAATGAAAAAGGGTAGCAAGTTCAGAAAATTCAGGACTATAATTAGATATAAAAGCTGCCACCAAGTAAGATTGAAATGCTTTGGCTTAGGGCACAAGAAATCAACACAGATAACTCTAAAAAGAAATCAGCAAAATGTTTAGCATAACAATAAAATACTTGGATCTAACATTAAGTATTAAGATGTCAAAGATTCAGCCTCAGCAGCTTAGCAAGGTCCTGAGCAACTTAGGATCTTGCTAAGGTCCTAAGTTTTATATATATATATATATATATATATATATATATATATAGAGAGAGAGAGAGAGAGAGAGAGAGAGAGAGAGAGAGAGAGAGAGAAAGAGAGAGAGAGAGAGTCATATAGTTATATATATAAATATATATGACTGGGAATGTGGCTTAGTGGTTAAGCACCCCTGGATTCAATCCCTAATACAAAAAAAAAAAAAATTCCAAAGATTAAGATGCAGCAAATTGATTTAATTAGTGTATAAACAAACACAATAACAGCTAGGGAAGTATTAGAGGGACAGAGAACACTGGTGATATACATAATGATGTGGGAGTGAGGGTCTATTAGAAAATATAAAAGATAGTTTAGATGATTCCATTAAAGAGCCTAGATTCCAGGGAAGCATATGTGTGATATGTCTGTAAGAGAGGCCAATTACTCTTCACATCTCATCATACACTCTGCTTATGGCACTTAAGCAAGCATGAAATCCAATGATTTGGAGTTTTCTAACATCTAAGCACAATATGGAGTTCCAAGTTTGGAACCAGCAATTTCTCCAATCTACCACTGAGGTTGACCCCAACAGGATAGCTCCAGAATCAAGGGGAAGCAAAAGATTTATATTCTGAACTTAGAAACAGCCCTTAATTCAGGCATGGCATTTCCCTCTTATCAGATGCTGGAGGTAGGGCAGCTTGGTCAACTTAGAGCATTAATTTCCTTGATTTCAAGAAGGATGGGGAGAACAAATATGGCCTTTTAATTTTCTTTTTATTTAAATTATAACAACATAAGAAAGGAATATAAAATATATGACTACGAATTCATTATTATGAGGCAAATGGCCTCATATCTAGTCATGTCAAGAAACAGCATCTGGAAGCCCCATTGGCCCTTATCTAGCCGAAAGTTTTTCTCTGCCCTTTAGAGATAACCAACATCCATTCCATTAATGAAATCATTTTTGTGTAAATTGATACACTAAATATATACACAAGACACTATATATACATAAAACATATATACATATGTCTATATGTACACATATGTACATAGGCTTTTGTGTCTGGCTTTTTCCAATGATCAACCTGTTTGTGGTGTTACTCCACATTATCAGGTGTAAAGGTTATTTACTGCTACATAGTCCTTCAGTGTATGAGCATTCCATAGTTTATCTGTCCTCTCCAATTGGGAGACATTTGTGCTGTTTCTGTTTTAGGGATAAAATTCATTCTTACTCTGAATATTCTTGAACATATAGTCATGCATATGTGAAAGCAAATCTGTTGACTGTACACTTGGAAGTGGAGTTGCTGTTTTATAGACTATGAATATCTTCAGCTTTAATAAATAATGATCAAGAATATCCAAAGTGGCAGCACCAATTTGAGTCTCTATCAACAACACTTGAGTATTTCTTTTGTTCTACAACCTTTTTAACAAATGTCTTCCCGGGCTTTTGAATTTTAGGCAGTTTTATAAACATGTGGTATTTCATTTAGGTTTTAATTTGCATTTTTCTTTTTACTAACTTTAAAAATGTTCCATATGGTTATTGTTTACTTGGAATTTTTCCTTTATAAAAATGCCTGATCAAGTCTGGATTTTTTTTAAATTTGATCATTTTTGCCTTTCTTAATTCATTGTGGTTTTAAAGTTCTTTTTCCCCATATTTTTGGCTTGCTGTTTGCTTTCTCAAAGTGTTTTTTGATAAAGTTCCCAATTTTAGTGTAAACAAATATTTAAGTCTTTTCACTTGGGTTATGAGTTTTGTGTGATTTGGAAAAATATTATTCACTATCCCAATAATATGAAGGGTTTAAAATTGATACCACATAACCTATTTGCTTTTCCTTTTCTGTTTGTATGCACAACATGGACAGGATTTTTGTTATACGTGAGTTAGAGTTTTTTTTTCAACTTCAGCAATTAACTAGCTGAAACAGAAATATTTCTTGAAATTTCATTTTTCATAGCTGTGCCATCCCTGCCATAAATCTCAGAAGTTTCACAAGAAACTTGTTTTGTTTTACTGGATCTTTTGTCTACCCTTTATGTTAATGCCACACTCTCTTCATTTCTATGAGTTTATAATAAAATTTGACATTTATAAAAAATATGTACTTTTTTCCTTCAAGACTGCCTTAGCAATACTTAGCCCTTTAGATTCCAAATTAATTTAATACTTTGCTTTTGAAGTGATTTTTTAAAGATGGGATTTTGATAAAAAAGGATCAAGTCAATGACTATCAATGGCTTAAATAGGACAAACTATGTTTCACAAAATTTAATTTTTAGGATGATCTGATACTTTTTGAAACCTGAAGGAGGCAAACTGAAGACAACCAGTGCATTTAACAATATAAATGGGAAATTAACCCCAAACATCTTATCTGCAACCCTTCTTCCTTTTATAATCTCCTCTTCCCTAAGGTCTACATTCAATTTTTCATTTTTAAATCATTATATCATAAATCCTGCTTTACCTTTGGCATCAGAATGGATGACATCTACAAACTTTGCATCAGTATAATCTAATCTACTATTTGATGGTTTTCCAGAAAATTTTGGCCCAGCAGGGTCAAGACCTGAAATTCAAGAAAGGAATGATCAATATAATCAAGTCTTACTCTGATGTTCATTATAATGCATGCTTGCATTATTAGTATTACATTTGAAACATATTAAGCAGTTTAAGTTGAAATCTTCCTAAAAAACACATTTAAAGATAAGTAAAATTTGATAAATAACATGTATCTTCATTAGTTGAATACTTAATATCAACATTCTGAGGCAGTCAAACTAAACCACCCTAGAGACACCTCAACACAATATTTTCTAGCATTTTCATTTAAGTAACAATTGTTAGTAAATTGGTAGTTTTATATTTAATAATGACTTCTCTTGAAGGGGGAAAAGATAATGCATAGCATGTATTCACATTCTCTTAATAAAGAAAGATATATTTAAAAATTCTGTGTAATATAAACATTATTTTTGGAGTAGCTTAAATTTTATATAAAATTTTAAATAAAATTCTAGACTCATGACTTTCTGAAGAGTATCAAAGTGGGGGGAGATAAATTCCTTGAGAGCATCTATGCAGTGGAAGAAAATAATATCTGAAAAATTTATTTGAAAAATAAAGAAAACTTAAATATAATGTTGCTCATCCTGGGCCCTTCTGTTATCTCTGTTTTATTTAATTAATCCACTTGACTGAACAGTCTACTTCTCTCTTCCTGTAAATTATTGTGATATAGAACTTCCACATGTGTTGTCCTTTTAAGCCCTGATGGAAGCCTGGTAAATGGAGCCATTAAATTTGACTAATAGGTAGTAAAACATACCTGTCCATACAAATATTTTTCTCCTCTCCTCTTCCTCTTTTCTGAAATTTAACTAAAAAGTCTATTGTCTTTTATTAATACTTGAAATTGTTATAAATATTCTATGACCATACACTTCAATAATTGTTAAACAAAAATAACATAAATTGTTCATGGAAGGATATTGTACTTCTAAAATCACCACCATTTCTAGAGGAAAGAAGAAAATCTACGTCAGCATTATTTGGTTACTGAGTTCTCTGAATACAGAAACTCTGTCATGGGAATATGTGGGAAATTGGATAGCAGAACTCCTGAAACTTAGATAACAACTCCCGATTCTTCTAGTACTCAAGTAAAATATTTTTAAAAACTGATGTGGAGATAGCGGGGCCATGCAAGTACCTGTGGGAGAACGACCTGAAGCGGCTATGGGATTACGTTTGTGACCTTCTCTTGGAGGAGTCAAATGTTCAGTCAGTACCAACACCAGTAACAGTGTGCAGAGACATACATGGACAGTTTTATGACCTTTGTGAACTATTCAGAACTGGAGGTCAGGTTCCTGACACAAACTACATATTTATGGGAGATTTTGTAGACAGAGGTTACTATTATTTGGAGACCTTCACTTACCTTCTTGCACTAAAGGCTACACTTATTACACGTATTACACTTTTACGAGGAAATCATGAGAGTAGACAGATAACACAGGTGTATGGATTTTATGATGAGTGCCAAACCAAATATGGAAGTGCTAATGCCTGGAGATACCAAAGGTTTTGATATGCTCTCAGTAGCAGCTTTAATAGATGAACAGATTTTGTGTGTTCATGGTGGTTTATCTCCTGATATCAAAACACTGGATCAAATTCGAACCATTGAACAGAATCAAGAAATTCCTCATAAAGGGGCATTTTGTGACCTGGTTTGGTCAGATCCTGAAGATGTGGATACTTGGGCAATTAGTCCTCGAGGGGTAGGTTGACTTTTTGGAGCAAAAGTCACAAATGAGTTTGTTCATATCAACAACTTAAAACTCATCTGCAGAGCACATCAGCTTGTGCATGAAGACTATAAGTTTATGTTTGATGAGAAACTGGTTACTGTGTGGTCTGCTCCTAACTACTGCTATCGCTGTGGAAATATTGCTTCTATCATGGTCTTCAAAGACGTTAATACAGGAGAACCAAAGTTATTCCCGGCAGTTCCAGATTCAGAACGTGTTATTCCTCCCAGAACGATGACGCCGTATTTCCTTTGAGGCCTTAGCCCATCCTGCTGACCCATTTTTCTGTCCTCTTCTTACCCCAACTTTCTTGTATTATCCTCTACAATATACTTTTGATCGAGCACTTTGCTGCTGAAATGCTGCCTCTTGCCTTTTTTTTTTTTTTAAATTTTAAATTATCTAAATTTATTGTTTGTTATGGTGTCTATAGCAATGTTTTTCTATCAATTTTCTCCCTCATCCCATCCCCACCTTGGACTCATTTGAGAAGACTTGAGAAATGTCTTAATATTCACACTGCTGCATATAGCTCTTGCTTATTTACTGGTCTGGGGAAACAGGATGTGTTTCCTTTTTTTAAAAAGCCAATTGACAATTACACCGAAATACTCCTCCTTTTGTATCATTCAGCCTTTTCTTTTAGTTCGGTAAGTTTAAAGAAATTTCAGCAGCAAAGTTGTTATTCAGTGGGTACGATGGACTACAGATGCCTCAAGTTACGTATACCTGTCCCAACTGTAAACTTCATTGTCCTTTGTTGGATGATATTTTAAAAGGACATAAAATAAATTGGTCTAAAGGGCTGCCCTCCTTGTTGTGTTTTTAAATTTTAGTTAAAAACTGCTACAGCTTATGACTTTGTACATTAATATAATTGTATTGATCTTTTTCAAATTCCTTGTATTTTTTAATAAAATAAAAATTCCTTGTATTTTTTATTTTTTAATAATCTTAAAACTCAGGTTAAGTGTTAGAAATTTTAAACAGCTTGCATTGTTAGCTTAAAGTTACTCTTTTTTTCTTTTTTCCTAATTAGAATTCTTGATGATTATTTAGTTTAAAACTTCAATTGAAATTCAATAGTATTTATTTTTAAAAAAATCACTGAACTGTGCCTAAAGAACATAACTGCCATATTAATGTTTTGGTTTATATCCTCTATAATAATAGAAAAACATTTAATACTTGTAATGCTGATGGTTCATTTGATACCAGTTGAGTAGAATGTGATCAATCCAGTTTACAATCAATCATGAGTATCATTGAGTAAAAATATATGTACTTTTCAAGGGAACCATTCTTTTCTTGCTGTAACACTTGACCTTAACTTTTAGGAAGTGTACATTTTTAACTGCAACTGGAAAGGTTGAAAAGTCAGGACTCTTATTTGTGAAGTGTAATCTGAAGCAGATTATTTAAAATGTAGAAGGAATAAAACTGTCCTTTTTTGTAAAGGTCCGTGATAACATGTTTTGGCTTTGTGTAAGTAATTTGAATATCCAAAGGGTTATGATGATCAGTTCTTGATATGCAACTGTCCACTTAATAAGGAAAAGTGTTCCAGTATCTCTATGACAGTGGCCATGAATGATGTTGGAATGTACCATTTTGTTAAATAATTGGTATCCCTTTACTACTATTTTTGTCATCCCAGGAAATCCGTGTGAAGCCAGCCAATTAATAAAGCACTTTAGCATGTGTTCAGGTACTTTTAAACCCCACTTTTGCCCTTCAGGATGAGAACTTCCAGGTTACCTAAAAATGCAATAAAAATCTTTATAGTCTAAGTTTCTTGGCACATAATTTTTCATCAGGGTTTTGTTTTACTGAATGAGCACAATAGCTTTTTATTTTTCCCCAACCACCCAGCTCCTTGTACAGTTTTTAATTGTATAGCTATATGAAAGAAGTACTAAGACATTTGCTGCACACATTTGAACTCATGGTGGGTCAGTAGCTTTGTGTTGCTGCCCTGACCCCAGTGTAATTCAGGTGGAAAGGTGTTTATCTCACAGGGATATGTAGCTATGTATTTTACTAATTGTGAAACAGTGGAAATTAATGATGCAGACAACTTGGTGTGGTCTTTGAATAGTTCTCTGCAGTATTTTTTTCCTGTTACCATATATTGTATTTAAGTGCTTGCCCTTCACTGCTTTTAATTTGTACCAATAAAACTGGTAACCCTCAGACCTACTTTTACATTTGACACTCCTTAGTTTAGATTGATGTAGTAGTTTTCATTCTCCCTGTAATATGACTTTTATTTTTAATTCATGGTGTACTGCATTTGTTTGTCACTAGCTGGGCATGTGCCAATAATATTCTGTCCATTCCTTAACTGCCATCTCTGTTTTGCCTGATTTCAACTGAATAATGGCTTTTTGCATGGAAAAGAAGAATAGTTTTTACTATTAGACTTGTAAAGGGAAGAGAGAGTGAATGTATTAGACTTTGTAAGCCTAAAAGGAATATTTGGATCCCTCTAATAAATAAGGGCTATGTATTATATAGAGTTAATCATGTGGTGGAAGATACTTGCAAGTCATAGATTTGTAGGCAAAAGGATATGTTACTCCCTGTTTTTAGGCTGAATGTAAAATCCTTTTTGTTGTATTAAGGAGGGTAAGAACTATTTTTATTTGCCTATGATATATATACTGGTTTCTAATAAAGAGTCCTAGGCTCTAGTAAAAAAATATATCTTTTTAAAAACTGAAATGCATTAAGGTTTGTGAAAATTAAGTACATAGCTATATTCTTAGCTCAGACATATATTAATTATAAGAAAGTTTAATTTAATGGGCCAAATCTTCCTGTGAATTCTTACAGCAATATAATAATTTAGATAGAAATACATAGATCTTTTTCTCTCATTTCTATCTCAGTCACATAAACTGTACTTAGAACTAAAGGAGATTTTAGAATCTGAAGTCTAATATTTGAATATAAGTACAGAAAAATAAATGTTCATACATAATTTCTATTGTTTCATTTTCTACCTGTTAAATTTTAAATAACTTCTGATACTTAAAATTGTGCTAAAACAATAATTTTATAAATAAAAGTTTTACCTGTTATTCTTCCAAGTCCACCACGAAATATCTTTCCAACAAAACCACTAATATGAGCTCCCAAGCTCATGCCTATGAAATGAAAATTTTCAAGAGAAGCTCCATGTGTCTATAATTGAAAATAAGAATGTCATAATTTGCATTTTTGGTATTCACAAATCCTGCCTCCCACATCCACATTCTAAAATTCATTCTTTTTTCTTTTTTCGTGGCTTAATTCATTTCTGGTAGGTAGGAAAGGAGAACTTTTGTAATTTTTGAAACAAATATTTATTTGTTCAACTTGAGGCATAAAATATCTTATTTTTCTCTAATTTTTAATAATATAAACTTTTATTTAAAACTTTTTAAAAACTTGTCATCTGTTAAATGAAAGTGTCTGTAAAATAACATTTAATTATCAAAACATTTTCTTATAATAATAGACCTTTTAGGTGATTACTTTGTGTTAAGTACCTTGACATGTGCATTATAAATCTCACGCTTAATATTCCCAATTGTCCTCTAATTTTTTTTATCCTATTGCATAAAATTGTGCCTGGTACTTATTAAATACTAATTAAACAAATATCAGTGAATTCCCATTTTACCAAGGAAACAGGTTTACAGGTTAAAGACTGACCAAATCCACTTCTACCTATTCTGGAGAAGATGGATCCCAAGCTTCCATTGTCAGAATGTTTGTACCCTCTGCCCCAGATTAATATGTTGAAATCCTAACACTTGAGGTGATAGTATTTGAAAATGGAGCATTAGAAAGGGTGATTGCATCATGAGGTTGGAGCATTAGAGAATGGGATTTGCGCCCTGAGCAAGAGGCCTGAGGGAACTCATTTGACCTTTCCACCATGAAGGCAAACTGTAAAAAGATATCATCTATGAACCGGGAAATGGTCCTTTATCAGACAACAAAACCTGCCAGGGTCTTGCCCTTGAACTTCTCAGCCTACAGAACTAGGAGAATTTCCATCATTTATAAGGGCAATCTATATTATTTTTGTCATGGCAGTTCAAATGAATTAAGACACATCCCAGATCAATTTACCTAGTTTATGCTAATCTGTCTCTCCATTTTCTCTGGTTATAGTGTATGAAAAATTCTAGAAAACCTGGTAAAAGTATAATAATCATTCTCACTTCAGAGATGATAAAATGAGGATTATGGATTTTAAGTGACTTCCCCTAACATAAGCTGAATAGTGATGGAATCCAATCTTCCAAGACTAAGGTTTGAAAATCTATTATTAAGGGTATGGAGGTGGGAGGATGGAGGCATTAGGAGCTTTCATGAGGGCGTATTTCTTCCACCACATTCATAGGGAGCTAATAAGAGAGTTGTGGGCAGATCACAGTCCAGTCTACACAGTGACTTGCCTGAAAGCTTATTGAAATATGTAGATTGTCACTAAAGGAAAACTAGACAGGCTTTCCCAGCACAAATCAATAATGTTCCTTAAGTACTTCAGAGCATGCCCCAAAACTTGAAGGAAGTATTTCTCCAAACTTCAGTGCTACTGATCTTTTTGTCTCTTCTTAATTTAAAAATTTCCAAGCAAAGGCATTGTTAGAAATTTATCTATGCTACAAATTTTCCTAAATTTCTCTACTTAACTCTCACACTTTCCATACTTTGAGATTTATTTTTATTATTTAAAGAAAAAATTGTTTACGTAACTTTATAACCTACTGATAGCAATGGGTGAGGTAATTATCTCCTCTGCCTTTCCACAGGCATAGTATGGTTCTCTCCAAATTTGGAAATGTAAAAATAATAATGAAAGTGGATTTTATTCGATGATTACTAAATGTTATTAACTAGTTAAATACACACATATATACACATTCACAGTTGAATATATCTGTATATTCAACTAATAATCATATAAACATCATTATAAAATTTTATCTCAAATGCACAAATAAGGAACAGCAGCATAGAGAGGTTAAATAATTGCTCAAAGCCACACAGATGATTAGTGAAGGATTTGGGCTTTGAACCTCTCCAGTCTGACTTCTAGCCACTATGTGTAGCTGCTTCTTGGATTTGCTGTGCTTGTTCAATTTCATCAAAGGCTTGGAAGTTCACCACAACATATGCAATTTCAAGCCCAAGAATATACCACAGACCAACATGTAACCCTTCTTTCTCTCAAGCACCCATAATTACCACCGCTCAGGACAAACATGAGTCCCATAGGTCAACATAATAAACAAAAATCATTCAAACTACAGATGAGTCAGAACTGATCTGAATTTACTTGGCCCATCCCTACTTTGAGCAGACCTGAATGGAATTGCCTTTGACATTGGTAAAAGAGGAAAAAAAGGAGTGGGGAGAGGGTGTGGGGAAGGAAAAATAACAGAATGAGACAAACATCAGTACCCTATGTAAATGTGTGATTACACAAATGTATGATTACACTCTACTTCGTGTACAACCAGAGAAACAATAGTTGTACCCCATTTATGTACAATTAATCCAAAATAAATAAATTTTTAAAAAGATCAGATTATAGATAATATATCATATATAAATACATTTATATTCATGTATTACATAAATGGAACAAGAACTAGTTATTTTGACTTAAAATGATACTTCTTTTCCTAAGACAAAATAAAAATGGTACTTCATTTGAGGGAAAAAAAAGTAAGTTACTTTTCAGACTGTTTTCCCCTCACTTTTACCCATTCATATTTGATAAATGCAAACACATTAGACATGTTTTAGGGTAGATATCTAAAGAATGCAATGATTATATACTTTATTCCCTCTTCCCACATAGGATATTAGTTTAAGTACAGTCAAAAAGTCTTACAATGTTTTTAAACCAAACATAAGAGAATTATTTTAAAATAAGGTCAAATCAAGTTATAGAATTATACTTTGAAGCAAAGATAATAAGACTGCATAAATTAGAATATCAAAGATGTAATTCTAAATGCTTATGGAAAAAAGTATTTATTTTATATCCACTCTGTGGTGTTACATAACACGCTATGTATTGCATAGCATGGACTTACCAAAAGATTTTGAATGTACTCAGTCAAAGTCTCAGCAACTTTTCTGGTGTTTTTGACTGCTCTATTGTAAATAAAAGTTGTAGCACCATGGTTCCAGTCTACTACAATTACATTCATGTCTTCTTTATTCAATAAAATCCTTACAAAATTTGAAAGCCATGATGGGGTCGAGCCCATTGGTCTGTATCCATGAATGAGCCAGACTGTTTTCTTTTGTGTGTTGAAATTAACATTAAGTGAGTTATTATGCTGTAACAGTGGCTGAGCGCAGTTTAGGTTGTTCCTTGTATACATCATCAGAATTATCTTTAATCGGGGAATAAACAAATCTTTTAAGGAATCCTTTACACTTAGATGAGAGAATTCAATGCATTGTCTTTTATTCTCTGAAATTAAAAAAAAATTGCCAGTCAACCTGAGAACTTAGATATGATTGAATTCTTGATGATGTTTTAAAGAACAGAATTGAACATGGCAGGTTAGAGGATTTCACTTTATTAGCATTCTAATATAAATTACTAACCAACTACACTGTTTAAAGTAATACACTGATTAGGCAAAAAAGACTTTCTGAACTAGAAAATAATTAAAAAATTACAATAGAAAATATAAATAAATGTGAT
This sequence comes from Sciurus carolinensis, assembly GCF_902686445.1. Classification (NCBI taxonomy): domain Eukaryota; kingdom Metazoa; phylum Chordata; class Mammalia; order Rodentia; family Sciuridae; genus Sciurus; species Sciurus carolinensis. Next base: position 112,886,921 of record NC_062221.1, read on the forward strand.
TGGTTAAAAATCAGGAATTGTTTATCCATATAAAGATAAAAAATAATAGCAATGTTTGTGACTGAAGTCCTTAATACTGTTAATAATACTATTAATACTGTTAATAAAGAAATGAAATAGATAAATGGATTAGGAACTATGAACTTTAAGAATATCTTTACAGAAGGTTACTTACAAATGAATACAAAGCATTAGAAAAACAGATATTTTACCTGAGCAGTTCTCCAATGAATATAAATCAAAACAAAATATGATTTTCCTAACAAATAAAAATAGAAAATTCCTCCAAATACCATTGATAAGGGTAAATATCAAAAGATTCATAAACATGAATGGTAAGAACATATAAAATGATATACTTGAAAAATTTATATGTATGTATGTCTCCATATGTGTGTACCACACAGCCATATTCTTGACAAAATTATAAATCACTTTAAATGTCAACATTAAACTGAATGTGTTCTCTCTCTCTCTTTCTCTCTCTCTTTCTCTTCCTCCCTCCCTCTCTCTTTCTTCCTCCCTCCCTCTCTTCCTTTATCCATCCCAGAAGGAACAAAGGCAGAAAATAAAATAACTAAGAAAGATTAACAACGCTCATTGCCACATAGTGAAACAACAGCTGCTTTTTATTTTCTCTTTCATAGATTTTCAGAATTGTAACTCTTTTCATAATAACAACATAATCCCAATAGATTTTTTTCCAAATAAATTTTTAAAGAGAATGTGTGCTTATACTGCTTCTGGAACATTAATTCTGTAAGAATATTTGGAAGAGAATTTGTCAATACATATCAAACATCCAAAAATGTGTTAGTATATTTTATCTCAGTAAATTCACTTCTAAGAATCTATCAGGAGAAAAGCAAAAGAAATGAATTATCAAATATTATTTTAAGACTGGACATATATAAATTACTTACAATAATCTTACTTGTGAATATATATATTTGCAATATATATATATATATCTTTGCAAATATATATATATATCTTTGCAAATATATATATATTTGCAATACTGTCACAATGACTGAGACAAAAGAAAAGGAGGAAGGCAATGAAGGAGATACAAGATATGCATTCAATTTCCAGGCAAAAAAACTAAGATATCCTTGAAAGAGTTAAAAACTTGATTCTTCATGTATTTTAAGTACTAGAGAGTGAGGAAGTAAGAAGAGGAATAGATCAAATCACAGTGCCTATGAATGTTTGCTACATTGGGCAAGTTCTGTAAGGAATCCTGTTCCTCCGCCTTATCTTATCAGCAGAACTTGGATAAGGGCCAAATACAATCAATAAATCCAAACTGCTGACACACTCCAACTCCAAGTAGCTTTTACATGGTACTAGAAAGAGTAATAGGGAATTAATCGGTAGGATTACTGTGAAAAAAAAGTGGGGGGGAGAAATTATCACCCAAAACCATCAGCAGAGAAATTTATTATCTATTACCAGATGTACAAATAATTGCAGAAAACTCTATAGCAACCCCATTGGAATGCAAAGAAAAATCTGATTTCAGAAACATAAGCAGGAAGCCCATAAGAGAAAATTTATTGAGGTTAAAAAAAATAATAAAACACACAGCATCAGATGGAGAACAGAATAATTAAATTTTCTAATTTATGAAGGGAAAAAGTAATTTGCAGAATTTAAATTCACATTATAAATGTTAAAACAAACACAAAACTCTCTTATAATGAGAAACGAAGGGAGAAAAATTAAAATTATGAAGTGAAACTTAAAGGAGAGAGAATGATGATTCAAATTTTAAAATATTCTTGTTCCATAGGTCAGGGGATTGGGGTGAGAGAGAGGGTTCTAGCTACAAAAATTAAGGGAATTGCATACTAGGGGTTGCAAACTGAAAAGGTTCACTACAATGCAGAGAAAGTCAGTTAATCAGACTCACCAAGAGGTTTTCTAGAAACTCGTTTGGAGTTCGATGAAAGAGAAAAATATCCCAAAAATGGCAAGGCAGAAAATATACAGGTTACAAACAGAGAAATGAAGTGATAATGACTTCATGTTTGCCCTTTAAATGAATACATCAGACAGGAAAAAGTTATAAGTGGATAGTCGGGGGCCCAAGAAGTCTATGCCTTTCCTAAAGGACTCCACTAAGAATGATACAGCATACTTTCTGAATCATCTTAGTTATATAAAAATGTTAGATACGTTGAAGATAAGATCCACAGAATCTCACAATACAAAAAGATTGAAAGTGAATGGGCAAATAAGGTAAACACTGAGTCAAGACTGAATGTTACAAAATTGGATAAAACCAAAAAGCAACAACAGAAGTCATTCTTATATGTCCAAATCAAACTAATAAAGACAGAAGCATAAATTCAAAGTAGTATAGAGGAAGTGGGCTTAATAGAGGAATTTGCAAGATTTCAAAAATTTTAAGTGTGAAATAGAAAAGGGAGGTTTTAAAAAAAATGTTGAAAACCCCAATGTCAACTGCTGTACTATGTAAACCATAACACGTAAATTTCTAAATATAAAAAATATTTAGAATATAAATTAAATATTTAAGTGTATAACAGTTTACAAATACAAAAGAAAAATTGAAAATTGAAGTAATGAAACTAGAAAGCACAAAACAATGATAAAATTACAGTAGAGAGAAATATATGATATGTAAACAGATATATCACTGTGTAAAGTTGGCCTATTAAAAAGCAATTTCAGCTCTTGTAAAAAAAAAAGTAAGAATAACATTATTTTAAGAACACACATGGACAGATAAGTGTATTTATCATAAAAGAGGCATAGGCTGCTTTGTTATAGCGCGATGATGACTCCAATTCATCACCTTTTCCTGGGTCCAGGTCGTTTACTGTGTAACTTGAGGTATTCTCTCAACTAAGTGGGGTGACTTGTCTCAATCCACAATGAAGAAACAGAAATAGGACTTGCTTCGACAAATAGGGCCTTAGGAGCCTTGAAGAAAACAAAGATCTGAAATGGACTTGTGCCTGGGGACTTATACCCCCACATTACTGCCATCACATGAAAACAATCCTGGTCTTTTCCTACTAGAAGATGAGATAGGTATGTTGTGCTAGTAACTAATCAGTCCAGTTGATGGTCACTCAACATCAAGACAGGCTGGTGAACACAACCAAAAACCACTGCTCCTTAACCAACTGAGTCCACAGGCAGGAATAAAAATAGATTCAACTCAAGTGTCACTGAGGAGGTAATATTTTATTTCATTTTGGCTTTATTTTTGCATGATTATAATATTGTATAATTGATTTCACTGATAAAATCAGGTAAAGAGAATGAAAACAAGAGATAGGCAGATAATATGGAACAGTTAACATACTATATTATTAGACTCTTAAAGAACATTAAATTGATTCAATTCTAGATTTTTGGAGTAGAAAGAAAAGTAAAATTCTAGGCGTCAAAAATGCACCAGAATCTTCACAAAATTTTCCTTACCAATTAGGGAAATTAGGAAATTTCCTTACCAATTTGTTCCTTATCAAAAAAATTGGAAGCTCCTTTAGTTACTAGACCTGCCCTACAAGAAATGCTAATGCATCACTTACTAGACCTGCCCTACAAGAAATGCTAATGCATCTTTCAAGTTGAGATAAAGTTCACTAGATAGTAACTTGAAGTCATATGAAAATATAAAGCTCTCCAGTAAAGACAAACACATGACAAATACAGAAAACAATACTATCATAATTCTGGCTTATAACTTTACTTTTTTGTCAGGATTAAAAGACAAATACATAGAAATAACAATAACTGTATGTCCAAGGGTATACCAATGTATAAAGGCAAAAATTTTGCCATCATGTTAACTCTTTTGTATTATTTGATATCTCATTTTCATTCTCTTTACCGTATTTTACCAATGAAACCAATTACACAATATTATAATCTTGCAAAAACAAAGCCCAAACAAAACCTAAAGTAGGGTAGAGTGGAACTGTGGAGGGGTTTTTATGCAATTGAAATTAAGTTAGTATCAATTTAAGTTGAATTGGAATAATTTTAGTATGTTATTTGAGGTCTCCATGGTAACCACATAGAAGCTATCTACAGGGGATTTAAGAAAGGGAATGAGAAGAGAATAAGAAGCATGTCAGTATAAAAATCAACTAAACACAAAGAAAGGCAATAATGTAGGAAATGAGAAACAAAAAAACTGAAGACATGTAGAAAACTAATGACAAAATAGTAGAAGGGCTTCACTGCCAGTATTAAACATAGATGAATTAAAACCCCTAATGTAAAGAATGTAATATTGGCAGAATGGGGGGTGGGGGACAGGTTCCAACTATATGCTATCTATAACAGACTCATTTTAGATCTAAAGAAAGTTAAAAGATGAAAAATGATATTCAATTCAACAGAGATCATAAATGCTATACTAATATTAGAAAAAAATCACTTTAAGTTAAAAATTGTTACAAGACAAGGAGAAACACTACAGAGCTGAAACAATAAAAACACCAAAGAAAATGGAAATAGAAAACTTCATTACATTGGATTCAGTCTTGATTTCTTAAAGACAACCCAAATAATTTTTAAAAACACAAGCAACAAAGACAAAAATAGATAAATTTAACTTCCTCAAAATTAAAAACTTCTGTGCATTGAAGGACAAAAATCAACAAAGTAAAAAGGCAACCCACATAATGGGGGAATATAAATCATCCATATCTGAAAAGCAGATTATTTTCAGATTAATATCATAATATGTAAAGAACTGTTACAACTTAACAACTAAAAATCAAACAACCCAATTTTTAAAAAATGGGCGGAGGACTGGAATAGACATATTAATGAGGAAATGTAAATGGTCAATAAACTGATGGAAAACATCACTACAATTAAGAAAATTAAATTAAAACCATAATGGGAATACCACTTCTAACTCTTTAGGATTGTCACTATTTTTTAAAACATCAAAAAATGCAAGCATTGATGAAGATATGGAGAAAAGGAATTCTTTTGCATTGGGGATAAGGATGTAAAATGATACCTCCGCTGTAGAAACAGTAGGGTGACTTCTCAAAAAAATTAAAATAGAATTACCACATAATCCAGCAACTCCATTCCTAGGTGAATACCCAATTAATTGAAGGCTGAGGCTTGAAGATAGACTTGAATACCCATGTTCATGGCAGTATTATTTACAATAACTAGAGTGGAAGCAACGTGTATATCCATCAATAAATGAATGGATAAGCAAAATCTCTAAGATACAGTGGAATGTTATTCAACCTTAAGAAGAAAGAAAATTTTATACATGCTACAATGTGGAAAAACCCTGACTAGTACATGTTAAGTGAAAATAAGCCAGTCAAAAATGCATTCTACTGTCATGTACAACAAATTAGAACAAACAAAAACAATTTTTTTAATTAATAAAATTTTTTAAAAGGAAGAAAAAAGGTCAAATATTCTATGGTACCACTTATATGATATACCTAGACTCAATGACCAGAGTTGTTGATTTCACAAAGAGCGAAAGCAGAACAGTGGTTTCCAGGGGCTGGGCAGAAAAAGGTAAATGGGACATCGTTTCAGTTTGGGAAAAAGTTCTGGAGATAATTACTGATGATGGTTACATGATAATACCTAAATTTAATATCACTTATACACTTGAGATGGCTAAAATATAAATTTTTATGTGTTTTATCTCAATCAAAAACAAAAACAAATAAATGCTTAACAGAATTCCTGTCATCATGAATTGTGGGAAGCAATCCATGATTAGCAGAATCAGGCTTGGCTGAGCCATGGGATACAGAGGTCTGACTCCTAGGAACTGACAGTCATGAGAGACAGTTTCAGACAGCCTGGGGTAGGTGACCATGTACAGAGTTGACTCACCATCTGGGAAAATGCTAATTCTCTAAGCAAATGATTTCCACCCCATCCTGTTCCTCACAGGAGAATCCTCCCCAGGTACGGGACCTTTTACCTGTGTGACTAAATAAGGGTGAAGATGGGCTTCTCCATCTTGTGGGAAACCAGATCTGGCATGGCCCAGTCCACCACATCCCCTTTCATTTGAAAAGATTATTGGCAATTATGCTTATTGATTAGATAAGTTTCTTGGTGATTAATTGATAGCAGGCACCTCTGTCCTATCTTCCAAAAGAAACTCTTTCCCTCATCCAGGCGGGACTGCGGCAGAACCCCCCACAATGGATATCATGATGCCATGTTTCTATAAACAACTAGAACACTGGATAAAAATTAGGAACAAGTAAATTTAAAATTGGACAACAACAATCACAGGAATGTATTTACTGGAAGAAGAGAAACAAATTATTTGAATCCTATAATCTATAGCTTTTTGTTAGGTGGTCCTTTCTCCACTGCAGTGCAGGTAGGGTGAATTCAGTCAGAGCATGGTGATCTTTCTAACAGGGAGAAAGTTGGAGTCTGGGGAGGCCAAGGCAATTGAAATTAGAACAGCAGAAGGCTAGAGAGGAAGAAGCCATGAAGAGAAAGAATTTTGAAATATATGGGGCAGTTTCCTTGTGTCTGTTGCAGTATATAAACTTACGCATGAACGGGGTGAAACATATGGAGCTGCAAGCTGAACAACTCCAGAAATCATGCAGGGATAGAAGACACTAACATTGAATGAGTCAGAGTAGTGGTCATTAATGAATAGCGGGTTCATCCTCTAGAGATCCCAGGTCAGACATTAGTTGCCACATTGCTAAACTAGATATAGAGTAAAAGAGAACTAAGGCCTACACCTTCTCCCTCTCATGCTTTCAACTCTACTTTGAATCAGCAGGAAGCGGGACATGAGTATGAAATATTGACAGAAAATATTAATAATCTCAAGTGAAACCAGGTTTGCCAAATAAGACACTGTCATAATGAAAAAAAAAGAAACAAGTGATACATTGAACTTCCTCATAGTAAAACAGATTTGCTCTTTCAACAACAATGCGAAGAATACAAATATGCAGACATGCAATAGGCATATCTGAGAAATACTTGTGTTCAAACTCTTTGTGTGTGTATGTGTAGAATATACATATAATAAGACAACAAATCAATTTTAATTGGCAAAAGAACCAAAAACATTTCACAGAAGATGGTGATAATGGCCAAGAATCTCAAGAAATGGTGCTCAACATCAGAAGCCATTCAAAAAATGTAAATTAAAACCAAAATAATACACCACTACATACTCACTAGAATGACCACAAATTAAAAATAAACTGGCAAAAACAAGCTGAAACCATTCCACATTGCCAGAAAAAAAAAAAAAAAGGACAAAATGATATACTACTTCGGAAAAAAAGGTTGGTAGTTATCTGTAAGGATAAATACGTACTTATATGACCACAAAAAGTTCATATCTAGGTGTTAACCCTTTAGAACTGAAAACATGTCCTCTCCACTACATGTACATCTTCATAGTAGCATTTTTCTTTCCTCTTTTTAGAACTGAGGATTGAACTCGGGGGGCTCAACCACTGAGACACATCCCCAGACCTTTTTATTTTTTTATTTTGAGACAGGACTCAAAATAATTTGCTGAGGCTAAGTTGCTGAGCCTGGCTTTGAACTTGTGATTCTCCTATCTTAGCCTCCTGAGTTACTGGGGTTACAGGCATGTACCCTTCAGTAGTATTTTTTTCATATAAACCCTGAACTGGAAAGAACCCATATGCTAAACAAGAAGCATATGAAAAAACAAATTGTGATTATCTATATGATGTAATGCCACCAGCAATATAAAGGAATAAAGTACTCGTGAAAAAATTTGATGAATCACAAAAAATTTATTTTAAGCAAAACTACATCTATAAAAACTATAGAAAAGAAAATTTCACTTACATGGAATTCTAGGAAAGGATTTCTAACCTAGAATGTCAGCAAACAGGTCCAGTATATATGGAATCAGAGAAGTTAAAGGAATTAATTGCAAAGAGTTAATTTTTAGGGTAGAAGAAATGTTTAAAATCTTGATATGTTTTACTATGGCTTATAAAACAGTACACATATGTTGAAAATTCACCAAAATATATTTAAAGTATACATTTTATTGTATTTAAATTATATCTCAATAAACAATTTTATAAACATGCCATAGTAAATATCCAATATTTTGCCATTTTTTTTTAGTACTTGGAGTCAGTTGTATTTTATGCAAAACTGTTAAGTTATGGGAGATAATAAGTTCCTGGTTTTGTTTACACTAGTTTGAACAAGGTCCTGTGATTTACAAGTTAACTAGTTCTTTCATAAAAGAAGAAAGAGGAAGCAAAGTCTAAGGAGAAAGGGAACAGGAGAAAGAATTAGAGGAAGAAGAGAGGAAGAAAGAAAAGAAACAAGGACTAGAAAAAAATATATATATACAACAGACATTAATAAAAAATCTGCAAAGCAAAAGAAACTTTACATAGGAAGAGAATGGATTTAAATAAGCATTAAGATATACTATGACCCAGAATGGAAGATTTAATATGAAATAATTTTTACTCAAATTAATTTATATGTGTGATATAATTCTAAATTAAGATGTTAATGAGATGTCAGAGGAAAGGAAAAGTGTACAAAAAAAATGAATGACCTTTTGAGGATAGTAAGGGGCATGGTTAAAATTATCCTAATATTATAAATAAATTAAAAGGAGGTCTATGAATTTGAATCAAGAGTTGACAGATGAGGGCTGGGGATATAGCTCAGCTGGTAGAGTGCTTGCCTTGCAAGCACAAGGCCCTGGGTTCAATCCCCAGCACCACAAAAAAAAAAGAAAAAAAGTAAAAGAATTGATAGATGAAACAGAATGAAGTCACCCATACGTATATCACATCAGCCATGAAAAAAAAAAGCAATTAAAACACTCATACTTTGCTGGTGGGAATGCAAAATGGTGTAATCAGTATGGAGATTCCTCAGAAAACTTGGAATGGAACCACCATTTGACCCAGTTTTCCCACTCCTTGGTTTATCCAAAAGACTTAAAATCTTCATACTACAGTGATGCAGCCACATCAATGTTTACAGCAGCTCAACTCACAATAGCTAAACTATGGAACCAACCTAGGTGCCCTTCAACCGATGAATGGACAAAGAAAATGTGATATATATAGACACACACATACACAATGGAATATTATTCAGCTTTAAAGAAGAATGAAATTAGGACATTTGCAGATAAATGGTTGGAGTTGGAGAATATCATGCTAAGGGAAATAAGCCAAACCCAAAAAATCAAAGACTGAATATTTTCTCTGATATGCAGATGCTAATTCACAATAAATGTGTGGGGGCATTAGGGAAGAATAGAGTTACTTTATATCAGGTAGAGGGAAGTGAAGGCAGGGGAAGAGGGTCTTGGAGTAGGAAGGTGTTAAGGTTTGGATGTGAAGTGTCCCCCAAAAGCTCACACGTGAGGCAAAAAGATTCAGAGGAGAAATGATTGGGTTGTAAGAGTCTTAACCCAAGCAGTGAATGAATCCCTGATGAGATTAATGGAAGTGGTAGGGTGTGGTTGGAGGAGGTGGGAATTGGGGCGCAGCTTTGGGGAATATATTTTGCATCTGGAGAGTGGAGTCTCTCTCTCCCTCTCTCTCTCTCTCTCTCTCTCTTCTGTGTGTGAGTGTGTGTGTGTGCTTCCTGATCACGTGAGCTGCTTCTCTCTGCCACACTCTTCCACCATAATGTTCAGTCTCACCTCAAGCCCCTAGGAATGAAGCTGACCTTCTATGGACTAGGACCTCTGAAACCGTGAGTCCTCAAATAAACCTTTCCTCCTCTACAATTGTGCTGCTCAGATCATTTAGTCACAGCAGCGGAAAAGCTGACTAAAACAGAAGGAGAGTAGAATGAAACAGACATTACCTCATGTATATATATGACTGCATGACCAATGTGATCCCACAATATGTACAATCAGAAAAATGAGAAATTACACTCCATTTATATATGATTTTTCAAAATGTATAAATGCATTCTACTGTCATGTACAACTAACTAGAACAAATTTCTAAATTTTCAAAAAAATCAGTCGAAGGCAGTAGATTTTAGAATAAACAATGTGAAGATGATCATTTGAGTCTAGTTATACTAAAACATTCCATGTAAAAGCAAAGTTGTGTGAACTAAAAGAATATAATTAATACAATTACAGACTAAGAAATGACCTTAAGCATAAAAACAAAGGTAGAAATGTAAATATGAATTTAACATATTCCACAGCAAATAAATTTAAAATTTCTGTATATACGAACTATAAACTAGCTAAAATATAGAACGAAACATGAGTAAGGGAAAAGGATGCCTGTAAGTGAAGGAAAAACAAATGTTATTCAAAGTAAAGAACTCTTAAAGTTATTAAAATATGATCAAATAAATAAAAATTAACTAAAATATTACCACATTATTTTTACTATCATACAAATTGACCTAATTGATATTAATACATCAAGGTGTTTGATATTTTTACTGGTCAGTATTTAGTAACCAATTAAATTATAGCAATGAGAAACTAGAAAAATGAATTATGATGGATCCTTAAGATGAAGACTACGGAGCAAATTAAAAATCATTTATAAAAATTGGGAATAACATTACAAAGCTTTTTATATGAAATAAAATAAAAAGCAAGATAACAAAAACATGTCACATAAAAATATTGCTATATATAGCCCATATATATGGTCCTAATTTTATCTATAATACTTTGTGTGTCCATGTACACTATAAATATATACATGCCTATGTGTACATACATAATCATACATATTTATTATAATAGTACCAGGATACATATTCCATACTTACAGTATAGTTTATGGTGATGCTGATATTACAGCAATTTTTCTCCTTATTTGTACTTTTTGTGTTTTCTATTTTCTGTACTTCTATATTTTCTTAGTTTTCTGGAACTAAAATATTCACTTTTCAGGTTTATAATGAGGAAAAATGGTTTAAATAGACTCCCCTGAGTTAAACTTGAAAACAGCAAAAATAATGTTATCAGAAAAAAAGCCAAATATATCAGAGCAGAAAAAGAAGAATTAATTTTTGAATCCTACTTGAAAAAATAACAAATGGAGGCTCTGAGGACTATATTGCACCAATTTATTATGACTAAAAATTGAGTATTGAGAAACAATATAGGATTTCATTGCCAGCTATGTAGGAAGATAATGACTGGCAATTTTCTCAAAAGAGAGGTACACTGAGAAAGAATGATGAAAACCATTTTAGGTTTCAAATTTTAAATAAAGTAACAGAAACAATGTTAAAAAATATCAGATACATGGGGAAGTAAGGAATAATCGTTCTAGTTGCCCAGCTATATCTTCACAATATATTCCCATTACAGTTACAATGGCTGTAAAAATGAGAACAGAATGATCACAAGAGTCCCAAAGAATGAACAGTGCCCTCGGCATGAACAGGTGAAACCCAGGAGCTTCTAGTCCCTCTCACACTTCCCTTATAGCTCTGAGCAAATTCTTATACCTCTCAACTCTGAGCCTGGGCTTCCTCACTTTTTGAAGTGTTTTATTGCTTTGCTTTACATAATTGACCATACAATAATTACACATGTCTATGGAGTACAGTTTCAATACATTTGTAAACTGAATAATTGGCACACATCTATAATCCCAGCTCCTCAGGAGGCTGAGGCAGAAGGATCACAAATTCAAGGCCAGTTTGGACAACTTAGTGAAAATTAAAAAAGAAAAAGTGTTTGGATATAGCTCAATCATAGAGTGCCCCTGGTTTTAATCCCTAAACCTTAAAATTTAAAAACAATTGAATCAGATTGGCATATATATCACCTCAATCATTATCACCTCTTTCTGGTGATAAGTTTAGGTCCTCTTTTCCAGGTATCTTTAAATGTACAATATATTTTAGATATTGTCACCCTAACAGATGATAGAACACCAGTGCTTATTCTTATCTATGTGTAACTTTGGACCCATTGATCTGCCTTTCCCCATTTTTCCATTCCCCTCTCACCTCCCAATTCTCTAGTAACCACTATTCTACTCTCAACTTCTGTAAGATCAACTTTTTAAGATTCTACAAATGAATGAGATCATGCGATGTGACATTTGTCTTTCTGTGCCTGACTTACTCACTTAATGATGTCCTCATCTTTAAATGGAAGGAGTTGAGACAAATGTCCTCTACAACTATAAAATTATTTGACTCCAAACTCATTTTCATGGTTGCTAAACCACTGAGACAAGTGATTCTATTTGGTGATTTTCAGTGTTGACCAAATCAAAATCAGAGAGATTGCAATACCCTTCCATAAAAAGGCACAAATCTTCACACACATCCTGAATTTAATCCATCTTCCTATGATAATTTCCTTAAACCACACTCTCATCCCAAAAAGCATACATGAAAATCTCCTTCCTTTTCTTTCCCTGTTTCTGAAAACAAAACAGTTTTGTTATCAACATCAATCATATCAACAATAATCATATCAACAATAATCATAATAGTATGATTATTTAGCAATCACTCCACGTCAAGTTCTGTGTTGTTTTATATTTCCTACATTTTCCTTCATTTTACCTACAAATAAAGTGAAGATTAAACAGATTAAATGATCTAAGGTCATACAATAAGAAGCAACAGGACATTTTCAGGTGAAATCCAAAAAACATGAGCAACATGGTACAAGCTATTATGCGAACATTTGCGCAAACAAAGAAGACCCCATCAAAAGTTCACTAGCTCATCAAGAATAAAGAGCCTTTGGGAAGAGCAGAATTCCAAACACAAAAAAATTGACCCACTGATGCCACCAAGACAGGTGTTTGTATGGTCATAGCACCAGGTAAAACAAAACTCTACAAGTGGAACTTTAAGATTCCTCAAGGCTAGTGACCAAAAGCAAATTAAAGGCAAAAATGTATTTTGCACTCTAGTTTTGAAGCAATCAATGCAAATTCAGAAAATAAATATTGATTCAATTTGTTATACAAAATCAAGATATAAGTAAGTTATTTATCTAAATATGTGGAAAGTTACTGACAAGGAATCTGACTACAAAGCAAAATAAACTAGGTGTCCAATAAGTTTTTAAACCAGGAATTCGCAAGCATGGATTTCAAAAAGGGTCTGAAGAAACACTGGGCAAGTCTGTTCCAAATGTAATTTCCTGGGGCAATTTCCAGAGATTCTGATTTAGTAGATACATTTGCATTTTTAAATGGATAACCTAGGAGTTTCAAGTAGTCCATGAAAATGCATGGAGAAGACCTACATTTGGAAATTAAGGAAGTAAAGAGAAAATGGGTTTAAAAGGAAAACAGTGAATTACTGCATTATAATTTACCAGATCACACATTTATATTATCTCTGCCATGAAACAGTATTCTAATTATTCTTTCCATTTAGAAGTGAGCAAACTGAAGTTCATGGAGGCTGAGTCACTTGGCCTGATATCTAGCCATCAGGACGTGAGTTTAAAATTACACATTTCATATTCTTTCACATCACCCTTGTATTAAAGAGACTTTGGTATAATAAATTATAATAGCTTGTATGCATGTAATTTTCATAAGTCAATAGAAATAAATTACTGGACACATCAGAAGAGAATTGATACAATTTAGAGAAATATAAAAATTTTGTTGAGGCAATGGGCTCAGAAACCCATGGATCTTGGGAAGGTCATTGCCCTACATGATGGCTATTAAAGTTGTATGACTTGCTATTCTCTTTCTACCTGAATGTGGTTCATGTACCCATGTATTGCCTAAGAGTTTATTAGCAATTCAGAACCTTGTGCTTCCTCTCAGCCTATGAATAAGAATTTGCTTTTCACCAAGATTGCTAAGATTGCTTTACCATATAAGGAAAATTTCATGATTTTAGAAAAATGACTTAAATTTCCTGTATTTCCCTTTCCTCATCTATGAAATGAGAAAACTGATTGATCTATCTTTAATATATTTGCCAGGACACTAGAACATAGGATTTGGAAAACTGTCCTATGAGACAAATCTGGCCAGAAATCTAAGAATAGCTTTAATATTTTTAAATGACTGAAAAAATCAAAATGATAATATTTTGTGACAGGTGAAAATTACAATTAATACAAAATTTAGCATCCATTAATAAGTTTTGATAGAACACAGTCATGCTCCTTTTTTTATGTATTGTCTACAGCTGCTTTCATACTATTATGGCAAAGCTGAATAGATGACCCACAGAAACTAAAATATTTACTCTCTGGCCTTTTGCAGAAATACTTACTAACCTTTGCTACCAGAATAAAAGCAACAACAAAAACTGCCATTTTACCAGGAGCATGAGTCAGCAACTGTACTATGAACATATGTGCAAATAAATAAAATAGAGACATACAAATACTTATTTATAGTTTGTAGAGTTATCTCTCCACTTCCATTATATTTAAATTTTTATTAAAATACCTGACTAGTCTTGTTTTTCAGAATGTTTTTTTCTGTTTAGAAGACAGATATAATCAGTGATTTCTTAGGTCAACAAAAGTGAGACATGCCATCCTACAGGTAAATTTCAGAATCTCCAGGGGTTCAGGAAGAGCAGGTATAATTTGAATAAAGCAATCATGTGAAATAATCTATTGAAAATTCAACGAAATTCCTATATCAAGTATAGACTTGTAGAAAATGAGAGAAATCATAAGAGTTTGCATGAGTTAAAAATGATTTCAAGATACAGTAACATTTTTGATTTCCTTATTTCCTTTTTGCTCTTGTTAATGTATAAAAGTTCTATCATATTTTAATCATTATCACGAATTTCATGAATGATGCTGTCAGCAGAGACAGAAACATATGTAGTAATATCATCTGAGTTTTCCTGATTAAAAATTCAGGCAACTGACTAAAGCTTTAGTCAAAACAATCTCAGGAAGTCTCCCTAAAGTTCATAGTGAAACTATAATATAAAAATGATTATAAACTATGACATTAAAATGACATAAGGTTAGGAGCCTAGAGTTCAAATTTCTCTGACTTTTAAATTAAAGTGCCCAAATTATACACTACACAAACAAAACACTTATGAAGAAACTTCTGGGACAAAATATAAATATAAATGATAAAATAAATATGATAAACTGCACACTACTATCCTTTAGATTCTGAATTTGAATATAAAATTCAAATGTTTTCAGAATAATTAGCTCAAATATGCAGTTGAAAATATAAGAAAGGAAGTTGATATTTTAAGGTTTTTTTTTTTTAGTATACATTCAAGAATATTTTAGGAAGGCATTTAAAACAAAGAAAATAATCTACTTTCACAAAACTCCTCAGAAAACTATTAATTTTGAATTTTGAATTTGTTGTTTTCATTATCATAAAGTGGAACAAGTAGTTCTACTTTATTAAGAACTTTATTACCATAAAAACTAATAAAGGAAACATTACTAAAATTAGTAATGTTTATTAACATAAATCAATAAACCAGGATCGAATAAAGTTGTTGCTTATGACCATAAACCAGCTTTGGTTTTTATTATGCTAAACAAGGAAGAAAGTTGTATTTTATGATTTAGTTTGCTTTGCAAGTGAAAATTTACTTTTGTAAAAAGTTTACTAAAAAGGAGGGCTTTCTGAATTAATGAAATTAAAATAAGACATTTATTAAGTCATGACTTTCAAACACTCAATTTCTCTATTACTCAATTATTTTTTCTCGTTTTTTTTTATTTATTCCCTATGTACATCTTCTTTTAAAAGGTTTTCTAGTTACTAATTATCTGAAAAGTAAATAAAATAAAAACATCAATTTCCCAATCATAAAAACACGCACATACATATACATACAAATCATCACAGTAATATGACTTGGTATACCTATGATTATAACATATTTTTTCATACTATGATGTCATAGCATTCTTTATCCCAGAATACAAACCACACTATTATTTTATATACAATTTTTAAAGACAAATTATTAATAAGTATCTTACCAGATCTTACCCAGCACATCAAACACAGAAAAATGTATACTCTCATTTGGAATCTGAAAAAGTAAAAAAAAGCACTCAGATTCCCCCCAAAAAAGAAATTCCGTAATTCATTAAGGTTTCTCTTTGATAGGCTTGTCACAAGCTGGCAGGCTTTACTGTAAAACTGACTTTTGCTCCTCCCTCTTTGTTGAAAAGGTGAGGTAGTTTTTTTTCTCCCATTTGACTTGAGGTCATGAGAAGGAGTTTCAAGTCAAAGACTCTGTAATAAGTCATAAAGTTTCTGTGACACAAGTTGAATCTAAGGGAATGAAAAGGCTAATTATATATTTCTTTATTCCTTTTAGCCTCAGGATTTCAGAAGTGGTCTGGAAGAATCTGTTTGTGGAAAGTTAGGGGAAAAAATGTGTTGTTAGAAAATGCCAGAAATGGAAAGAGTCAGAAAAAGTTGTGGCTTATGTTCAGTTTGATTACAAACTAAGCTGCCCTTACACACCATAAAATCAGTAATGAAATCCATACCCATGAAGCTGTCAAGTATAAACTATGGGCTTTTCAGGTTTACATCAGTTTGCATCCAAAACACAGAGGCTATTTTAAAATTTAAAATTCTAGCTTGTTTCTTGAGGCTAAAATTTGAAAATAAAAAAATACTTTTGCTTTTAGTATGATAATTTTAAATTATTACAAACTTTATTTTTACATGTTTACTCAAGTTTCATTTTCTTCCCAACTATGAACTTAAGCAAAGAAAATTGAGAGTTTTCTAAGTGCATGGGTTACAAGGTCAAAAATTGCATTTAATTTTAGGAAATTCATTTCTCTCTAAATTCCAAAGATTCAGTAAGAATAGCAGTGTTTAATATACATCAGAGATCAGCAGAAACTAACCTGAGTCTGAAATCATGCTTCAGAAGTCCACAAACAAAATGAGATATTCATTTTAAAATCATGAAAATTTGACTGCTCATGAAACGTCACCATTTGACCTGTTTGATCTCTGAGTGTTTTATGTAAGACTATTTTTAAAGGTTCCCATTACTATAATTTGTTTACCACCAAATAATGTAGGTCTGAGCTGTAATAACTGCACTTCTCTAACAGATATAAATAAACCACATCATTTCAGAAAATGAAGAAAGATGATATATGCAGCATTCATGTAAAACATTTTTAACAAATGCATACTGAATAAGCTAAAGAAAAAATATTTACTATTTCACTTATAATTTCCCTTTCTTTTGTGCTCTTGAGGTAGTACTATAATATGACCCTTGCACATTTTTTTCATCTTTATCATTCTGAAGAGGTCATATGAACTTGGCATTTCAGATAGTACAATACAGAGCAGAGTTTCAAAATGAATGTCTTTATTATCGTATACTTACTGTCAATAGGAGAAAGTTGGGATTATTAAAGTCTATTGGATTAAATAGCAAATTATAAAGAGATGACAAAATAATATATTAAATGCCAATAATTTAATAGGTCCTTATTTACTTGTGTACTTATTTAGTCCTCACTGGATATAAAAAATGATTTTAAGACATTTACTGACTTGTATACAATGTAAACAAGAACACCAAGGTGATGATGACTTTGACAATAATGGTGATAATAATGATTGAGAAGAAAGAAAACTGAGCTCTACGTACCAGGTTTGCTTCTGAGGTAATTATGATAGTTGAATAATATTTATGTTGAGTCACTGTTTATCAGAATGCACTTTACTACAACCTTTTATTTAACTTAGCAATGTGTCAAAAATATTTAGTAATCTTACCCTTTGATTCGGAATTAAACACCAAGGTACTTTTCTACAGAAATCCTAGGTCCTCACACGTGATAATAAACAGCATGTACACAAAGGTATCAAAGAAAGGATGTTCATCTGAGCATTAGTATAATAGCCCAAAAGTGGAAAATGTAAATGTCTAATAATGAAGCATTAGTCTAATTATGTCCATACTGCAGATTAAAATTTATAAAGCAGATAGACCAGTATTTATATATGGAGAAAAACTCCATTACAGTTTTAGGGAGAAAAGGACAAGCTCAAAAATGGTATAGATAGTACAATTTTTAAATTGTGTGATATGTATATATACATTGTTCAAACTCCAGATTTTCCTCCAAAATTATTATCTCTATGTGGTATATTTTCTGGTAATTTTTAATTTTATTTCTTAACTTCAAAAATATTTCTTTATAATAACCACATGTAAAACAACAACAGCAAGAAATGCTACATTTACTTAGGGGAAAATATGGGCAGGAAAATCAAAATGAAGAAAAAAATAGAATTTTTTAAAATGAAGATAAAATGAAGTCAGTTTAAAAAAGAGTCTTTTAACAGTAAATTTCCAAATTTCCATTTATACATTCATTTATGCAACTTTTATTAAGCACCTAGGAATTGCCCGGTATAGGCTAAAACCTATTGGGGATAAAATAGGGATATTCACTTATTTGAAGAGCATAATTTCAGCAACTATTTATTAGAGGCCCACAGATGTGTCAGAATTGTTCTAACCTAATATATTTAATGTATAGTAGTTCACAATAAAGGAGAACTGAAAGAAGGATACCTAGGAAACTATGATACTATACAGGTGGGGCACCCAGCTAATCTAGATTGTAGAGTTCAGGAAATCCTGGCAGAATATACTACCTGGACAGAGTTACAAAAATAATGAGTCAGAGGCTGGGGATATAGCTCAGTTGGCAGAGTGCTTACTTTACATGCAGAAGGCCCTGGGTTCAAATCCCAGCATCACAAAAAAAAAAAAAAAGTCAGCTGGGTAAAGAAGAAAGAAAGAACTGATGTGTATATTTTTTCATTTTGATAGGCTCATACAGGTAGAAGTATAAGACATCTTGGAATGAATAAAGAAAAACTAATTCTTTATAAAGTATTCCTTGTTTTGAAACCAGCAATGCCTTATATGTGACTAACGATCCAGTAAATGCTGAGAGTAAAGTCAATTATTTTTTTGTTTTTGCTAGATTTACTATCATGCATGCATTCAATACGAGTTAGGAGATACAGGATACATATGTTAAAAAAATCTATTGAGGTTAAATTCTGAACAAACAGCTAGTCATGTGGGATGAATTTCAGAATTTATAACATTGAATAAGTACCCCAGAATTATAAGCAACATAAATTATGTACAGTCAAAAAGAGAAGATGTAATAAGAATGCCAAACTCATGAGCATTTGTACACAAAAGAATAGTGTACATTTCAACGTAACAATATAATCTGATCATTAACTTTTGCAAATACAAAAGTCTATAGCATGCATAGTCAAAAATAATGCTGAATTTTTACAAAGAAAGATGAAAATACAGTTCCCAGATAAACAGTAACTGAAGGTAGGTTAAGGAGGAAATATGTTGGTTTGTATAACATTTATGAGGTACATAAACATAAATATATCAAAGATATACATATAACAGAGACTTGCAGGTAACCATTTACTTGGTCAGCATGTATTTGTTATTTGCTTCCACTGTACTAATTTCCTTAACCTCCTTCTACTCTTCTATATTTACACTGATGACAAAGGAAAAAAGAGAGGAAAGGTAAACAATTTATAGACTCATGAATTATCACCTGAGATAATTACTAAAGTTACTGACACTTTATTGCAGTTGTATATATAGAACCTTTGTCTCTCCCATTATGTAGAGTTTTATGTTCACTTTCATTCCCAAGTTCAAAGTCAGTGCCAACACATAGGGAACACTAAGAAAATACCTATTAAATGAAGTAATTATATTTAGTCTGATCCATTCCTTAAATAACCTGAATTCCAAACAGAAGTTACTTGTTCAAAGTCACAAAACTAAGTAATGCCAGAGTTAAAGGGGAAAAGCAGATTTCCTAAAAATGTATCTCTTTCCGTTAGCAAAGGTGAGTTCTCGGGTCCATCAGACAAGCAAAAGTTTGTCTCATCAATTAAAAATGAATTCCCAAACTAAAAGAATGGTGTCCTCATTACTTGTACAATATTTGCAGGATGGTTTCAGGGTCCTACGTAGACATTTTCCGAGGATTCCTTGATACGGCTGTTTTCTCAAGTTCAACAGCTCTCCGAAACCACCTCAAACGTGGGTTGTCATTTTCAAAGACTTCTCTTAGGAGCACTTCCTGGATAAATAAAATTTTAATTTCAGTACTCTATTATATCAAAATCCATATGTGATTCATTCTTTCAAGAAATATTTTATCAACAATTTAATTTTAAAATACTAATGATGTATCCATTAACTCTTTGGAGACAAATTATTCTTTCCTCATTAGCCTAGTAGCTTCCGAAGTGAAGTTACTAAATCTTAGATCATCTCTATAGTCTTGATTGAAAATGTCGGTTGAGTAAATCCAAAATCAAATAATGAGCATGAGAAAACAGGTGCTGGAGAGCAACCGCTACAAGCAAAAGTGCAAAGCCCCTTGAGCAATAATCTTTACCTAACACTCTTCCAGGGTCTGATTCTGGGCGTGGCGGCAGCGTGGTGGGCGGTCCCCGTGGGGCTCGGGGGGCGTATCCCGCAGCCTAGCTCCGCCCCTGGCGCGCGCGCTCCCGTCTCCCTCGCCCCAGCAGCGCAGTAAAGCGGAGCAAGGGGGCGGGTCTGGCGCTTCCTCCATCCTGGGGCCGATACCGGAGGGATGTTCCCAGCTCAGGAGGAGGCTGAAAGGACCGTGTTTGTGGGCAATTTAGAGGCCCGCGTGCGGGAAGAGATTCTTTACGAGCTATTCCTTCAGGTACCGTCCTCGGGGAAGGGGCGGCGGAGGGGCGGGGCACACCTAGACCTCCGGCAGCCCGGCTCCCTTCCCGCCCCCTCTTGTCCAATGCTTTAATTATTTTTGACTGTATGCACCTGTCTCGAGCGGAGCGACTGTTCAAAGATATGGCTTAGCCCCATCCCCACTGCAGAGTTCTGACGGTAGGCAGTGACTGGGCCCTCCCTAATTCCCAGTCCTCATTAAGGGCTTCCCAGGCCTTGGATGTGCTCCAGCAGAAAACAGCCCTGTCACTGTCTTCCTTCCGATAATAAGCACCTTTATGTCTTACATCCTCCAAAGTGAGAGGTATAGCTTTTAAAATGTTTTCATATACATTACTCATCCCCCTAAGCCCTTTTATGCGGAGGCTGTTTCTATTCTAGTATAATAAATGAGATGTGAGATGATGGAACAACCAATATACCATGACTGTGACCAACTGACTCCCTGGTCAAGGTCTTTTCCTGCATCCAAGAGGACCTTAGGAAACTTTTCCAGGGCTGGATTAAGTTCGGGATTAAATCTCCTGTGTTCTGTAAACACACCTCTGGTACACGCGACCGCTCACTTGCCAAAGGTATATCTTCATTCAGCCACTCATCTAACCATTTAATGACCTAGAATTACAATTTTAGAAATAGCCCTTACACTTTGTTAAAGGGGGAAATTAAAATCAATTGCCATTATTTAGGGTAATCTACCAAAGACAGGTATATTTAGTACGGAAAAGTGGTTGAAAGTATGGGCTCTGAGGTCAGCAGTGTGATTTTGGGCCAGTATATGAGTCTCTGAGTTTCCTCAAATGTCAAATAGGAGTAATAGTATCTACAATATGATGAGATTGTGATGACTAAATGAGCTAACCTAAATAAAGCAAAGCTATAGCTAGCATTTACTAGGCGTTTGGTGGTACCAGTAGTAGAAGTAGTAGTAGTAGTAATAATGCTAACATCAACAGAAATAAAAAGTGACTTCCTCCTATCTGAATAAGGGAAGGTTCCAAGGAAAACAATTGCAGAACCAAATGTCTGGGATTAAGTATGAGTACCAGAGGTGAAAAAAATTTATTTGGTTTTAAAGGACCCCCTTTATCTCTGAACTAAAGTCTCTCTGTCAATAATAGATACACACAGTTTAATAGAGAAGATTCTGTCCAGGACCACATTTTCCTCTCGTAGGCATTAAACTATTTATTATTTGAAAAATATTTTTAATTTTAAGACTTTTATGTTTATCCTTTTAATTTGCTACCTTTTTAAGTTTACCCTTTAAAACAAAATCTCTAATCCTTCTTTTTTTATGAATATAATTTGAAACTTTCCACCAAAAGAAGAAAGGAATGTAAACATAAAGTTACTTTACCCCATAATGTGTTTCTTGTTAACCCTCCAAAAAAGGAGGTGGGGAGAGATGAAGGTGTGTTTGCAATTCCTTATACAAAAAACACATATGATTTCTAGTCTGTAAGGACTGGATCCGTATCAGTTGTGTGAATCCACAAGCAACATATATTATCTTCTCATTTTTTATGATTTCCTTTTTCCACCTAAGTGAGATGTAAACCTCACTTAATAGATAGGGAAGTATACTTATGTTTTTATTTTTTGCCTATAGGGAATTTGCTGAAGAAAATGTAAAGGAAGTATAAGTGTGATGTTTGTAATGAAGATGCATTATCAGAGCTGCATAAAGCTATTGCTGTTTTTTTCTTGAAGTTTAATTGATTTTTCTGAGTTGAAAATAAATCTTTGGATTTATGAGAAAATAATTTTTAAGTTTCTTGTAGGCTGGGCCACTAACCAAAGTGACTATATGCAAAGACAGAGAAGGAAAGCCGAAATCTTTTGGATTTGTCTGCTTTAAGCACCCAGAATCAGTGTCTTATGCAATAGCTTTGCTGAATGGAATTCGTTTATATGGAAGACCAATTAATGTGCAGTATCGATTTGGTAGGTTCTCTCACTGATGAATCTTCAAAGTGTGTTTTGTGGTTGCTGCTATTCTCAGAAGTTGTAAGCATTTTGTTTTCCATATAGTATAAGACAATAAAAGTGTAGTCACTTAATTTTCTCAAAGGCATATTTAATTTATAATACTACATAGTTAATTTACATTGTCAATTATATTACCAAATTTATAGCATCTCTTCTTTAGTAAAGTTTAAAATGTACTTTTTAAAAATGTTCTATTTTAAATAGTCATCAATAGCTATTATGGTTGCTATTGACTAAAATTAAATTTACTTGAACTAGAGATACATACGTAGCTTTTATATAGCAAAACTATTTGCCAATCTTCTTGTCACTGATAATGTGGTATCAAATACCTACGATTTGGAAGATAAGTGGATAAATTAGCCCCTCTGGGGAACCCACTTTGTAAATTGCCAGGAGCTGAATTTAAGCCCCTTTAAGAGCAAAGTGGACAAAGTTACCTGGAGAGTGATCCTTTGTAGTGGTGCAGGAAAGATTCCTGCTTCAGATGACCTCAGATCCTTGTTCTGAATTCATGTCAGGAACCAGTCATCTGTAATTAGTCACCCAGAGAAGGTCATCCTGTTATACTAGGCCTTGCATCTTTCAGGGGACTGATTGAGATCATCTGAGTGATGCTTACAATACTTGTGTTTAAGTATTATATAAATGTAGAGACTTACTGACATATCACTACCATAAATTATTCAGGTTTATTGATGTATCATCCTTTGGTTTTTATTTCCATTGATCTACTAAAAATGAAAAATAAGAATTAAAAAAGCAATTTCTTCTTGCATAGGAAAAGTTCTTTTCTTTCTTTTCAGATTTTCTTTTTTTCTTTTTTTTTTAGTTTAAAGCATGGATGCATCATACTCTTTGATTCTGCCCAGTTAACTCACACATGCTGGTAGAATAGGCCAGAGCTTATTCTATTCTGACACATCCTGTAAAAGGTTGACTTGGCCTTTGTCTAAGCAGTTTAGAGAATTCATGCCTTCTACAGTGAAGGCAAATAGCACTGATATTTGTCATTATTAGTTTATAGGTAAGTAGAACAAAACAATTTCATGTATCTGATGTAGTTCCATATTAAAGTATTTTTATATATAATTGTTGCTTTTGGACAAATCTTGATTACACTTCGTTCATTTAAAGTAATACATACAATCTATAAATATGACTTGAGAGGTAGATATGCAAATCTTTTACTTAAGTGTGGAATTTTAAGTCAGTACTACATCTTAAAAAATATTTGGAGCTGGGCCCAGTGGCACACACTGTAATCCCAACAGTTTGGGAGGCTGAGGCAGGAAGATCACAAGTTGAAAGCTGCCTCAGCAACTTAGCGAGGTCCTAAACAATTTAGTGAGACCTTGTCTCTAAATAAAATATAAAAAAGGGATGTAGCTGTGGCTTAGTGATTAAGCCATTCTGGGTTCAATACCCAGTACCAAAAAAAATTTTTTTTGGTTTATGTTGTGTGTTAATGTTAGAACTCCAAGTAACTGTACCATGGAAGTAATCATTGTATTTCTTTCAAAGGAAGTTCTCGCTCTTCAGAACCAGCGAACCAAAGTTTTGAGAGCTGTGTGAAGATAAATTCACATACCTACAGGTAATCAAAAATAAATTTTTCATAAAGTAAAGCAAATAAATATGTTCCTATAATTTATATTAAAGAAAAATAGTAAATATGTGTGAGGAAGATTTTTAACATAGTCTGGACTATTGCAGAACCTTACTATTTATACATAGGATCAAATTATGAAGTTTGTTTCTTCTGAACCTATGGAAAGTGAGAGAAAATATTTTCATTTAAAGTTCAGTTTTAATATTTAAAGTAGTAAGTGATATAGCTTTATATTTATAGTGTTCTTAATGGTTTCCTTTATGCTTTTCATAGCTGTTAAATCATTTAAGCATAAAAGGTCTTGCTATAATGGATCATGGAGATATTGTTATCCATATTTTATACAAACACAAAAGTTAACCAATTCTCAAGGTCACAAGGATGATAAAGTACTAGCCTTAAAACTAAGCCTTCTGATCTTAAGCCATTCAGCTATTTATTTTACTATTGTACTTCTCTGTGTCCTAGAATTTTTTATAGCCTGATTTCTTGATGCAGTGGTAACCTTCCAGTACACTGCCTGGCAACGTATCCCAGAGGTTATGGTACATAAAGGCTCTCAAACCAATTTAAGATTCTCAAGTCACGGTGTAAAAGACACAGTGAAAAGCAAGAGCAAGGATAGTGGATAGTTTAGCACACTTAGGATAGAGTGTAAGTGGGCAGAAGGACCAAGTAACTGAGTTCTGGATATAGTAATTATTCACAGACTATTTCTTTCTCTGCTGTCAGCCTTCCCTACTGATAGTATGGTGATAAGGACAAGAGTGGAGGTTGTGCAAGGCTATCCATTCAAATGGCAAGTTCCTGGAACTATTATTATTTATTTCTCAAAGAGGTGTGGGCTAAAATACACCTGACCATAGAAGGAGTCTCCTGGTTCATCAGCTTGATGTCTGTAGGCTTGATCTGAAGTTATCTTAGACAAAAGGAAGGCAAGAAGAGAAATATAAGTTAGTACAGAGGTGGCATGATCAGGAGTAGGTATCATCTCTCTTCTGTCTTATAAGCTCTAACTCATTCACCATCCATTAATATATATTATGAATTCTATCTTGGCCTCACAGGTTTCTTGTTTATTCTGTCCCTAACAGTTCCATCGCCTCTAATGAACTGCTGACTTACTTACAGTCTACACTAAGCATTTTTATGAATTTTTTCCATCCTGTTTGTTTTGTTGTCATCTTTGGCAGATCTTAATATTGTCAAGAAAACTTTAAAAGCCAAACCTTGTATCCCTGTTAACTGTATCAACCCTCTCAGGCATGGGAGAGTGACCTTTTGGGACTGGCAAATCCCAGAATTATCTTTGGGAGCAGTATTAAGCTCCAAATAAGTGTGCTCCATATTTTCATTCTCCCCAGAATTCTTATATTGGTAAAGGCAGGAGAACTTAAGAAAGTAGGTAATGAAAATCAGATTGCCTGGATTTGAATCCTGCCACTGCCACTTTATTAATGATGTAAACCTGGATAAGTTATTTTACCTTTCTGTATCCTATCGCTCAAATGAAAATAATACCTGAAAAATTTTTGTGAGAATAAAATACTATAATAAATGCAAGGTATTTAAAATACTGAATACATTTCAAGTATTCAGCAAGTTTTAGAAAGAACAAAAGGAGAATTTACTACTACGTTAGGGAAATCATTACAGATTCATGGTTTGAGTCACATATGTGATGTAACAGCTTCCCCTCTTCTTAATATCAAGTGGGAAAAGATACTTCATTCTCCTCAGATTTTTGGGAAGCAACAAGATATTCATAGGATTTAGAGTTAAAAAAAAAAAAACTATATAGGCAAAAGAAGATGGCAGTAAAACTGATCTTACCCACTCCATAACTTTCCTCTACCTTTCACCCTGTTTTTCTTTGCAATTACTTCTCCTACACACATGTTCTGCTGTTCCTGAACCCTGTCTCCTAACTGACCTCTCATATTTTTCTTCTTCCTCTCACTAATAAATATTTTTATCTTTCACGTCCTTTCTTCCCATTCATTTCTCAAACCCACTGTTATGTAAGAGCTTCTCTTATGAGGTGATCAGAACCTTCTGATCAGCCATTCAGCAGGCTGTTTATTGAGTTTACTGCTGTAGAATAACTGACATCTCTGATTTCTTTCTTAATGAAGTTTATACTTCTGATGACTTCTGTGATACTACTGTCAATATTTATAAATTGGGTCTCCTCCATCCCTCTGACTGTATCCTGTCATTTTGTCCCCATCTGCTTTTGCTGATTTCAGCCTCCCTCATAGAACACTTCCTAACCTAAGGATTAGTGGTATTAGAATTAAAATTAGGGTGTACTGTAGAGCTACTGCAGAACCTAGCCAGGGTTTATAACATCTCCATAAGAGCAATTATCACATGTATAAATGAAACATGGGGACATCATAGTTTTTAAATTAGGGATGTTTTGATTATCTTAATTCATGGAAGATATCAGCAAACATGTTTCTGTAAACATTAGGATTCCATTTAGAAAGGAATACAATTTTTACATTTACACAGTAAAGACACTTTAAAAATAAATTGATGAAAATCTCTCCCTCTTTGTTTTTATTTTTTTATTTTATTTATTTTTTTATTTTATTTATTTATTTTTATTTTTTTTCATTCTTTGCCAACTGCATTTTGATTCATTGTACACAAATGGGGTACATCATTTCATTTCTATGGTTGTACATGATGTAGATACATACCATTTGTGTAATCATACATGTACATAGGGTAATGATGTTTGTATAATTCCACAATTTTTCATACCCCACCTCCCTCTCATTTCCTTCTACATAATCCAAAGTTCCTCCATTCTTCTCTCACTCCCTACCCCCCCACCCCCATTATATATCATCATCCACTTATCAGGAAAAACATTCAGCCTTTGGTTTTGGGGATTGGTTTATCTCACTTAGCATGATATTCTCCAACTCCATCTATTTACCTGCAAATGCTATAATATTATTCTTTTTTGTGACTGAATAATATCCCATTGTGTATATATACCACAGTTTCTTTTTTTTTTTTTCAAAGACTTTTTTTTATTGTAAACAAATGGGATACATGTTGTTTCTCTGTACATGAAGTAAAGGCATACCATTTGTGTAATCATAAATTTACATAGGGTAATGTTGTTTGATTCATTCTATTATTTTTTTCCCTTCCCCCCACCCCTCCCACCAGTCTTTTCCCTCTATACAGTCCTTCCTTCCTCCATTCTTGCTCCCCTCCCTAAACCTAACTCTAACCCTAACACTAACCCCTCCCACCCCCCATTATGTGTCATCATGCAATTATTAGCAATATCATTCGTCCTTTGGTTTTTTGAGACTGGCTTATCTCACTTAGCATGATATTCTCCAATTTCATCCATTTGCCTGCAAATGCCATAATCTTATCATTCTTTATGGCTGAGTAATATTCCATTGTATATAAATACCACAGTTTCTTTATCCATTCATCAATTGAAGGACATCTAGGTTGGTTCCACAATCTGGTTATTGTGAACTGAGCAGCTATGAACATTGATGTGGCTGTATCTCTGTAATATGCTGATTTTAAGTCCTTTGGGTATAGGCCAAGGAGTGGGATAGCTGGGTCAAATGGTGGTTCCATTCCAAGTTTTCTAAGGAGTCTCCACACTGCTTTCCAGAGTGGCTGCACTAATTTGCAGCCCCACCAGCAATGTATGAGTGTCCCTTTCTCCCCACATCCTCGCCAACACCTGTTGTTGCTTGTATTCTTGATAATTGCCATTCTAATTGGGGTGAGATGGAATCTTAGGGTGGTATTGATTTGTATTTCTCTTATTACTAGAGATGTTGAACATTTTTCCATATGTTTGTTGATTGCTTGTAGATCTTCTTCTGTGAAGTGTCTATTCATTTCCTTAACCCATTTGTCGATTGGATTATTTGCATTCTTGGTGTAGAGTTTTTTGAGTTCTTTATAGATTCTGGAGATTAGTGCTCTATCTGAAGTATGATTGGCAAAGATTTTCTCCCACTGTGTAGGCTCTTTCTTCGCATTGCTGATAGTTTCCTTTGCTGAGAGAAAGCTTTTTTGTTTGAATCTATCCCAGTTATTGATTCTTGCTTTTATTTCTTGTGCTATGGGAGTCCTGTTGAGGAAGTCTGATCCTAAGCCGACATGTTGAAGCTCTGGACCTACTTTTTCTTCTATAAGATGCAAGGTCTCTGGTCTGATTCCGAGGTCCTTAATCCATTTTGAGTTTAGTTTCGTGCATGTGAGAGATATGGGTTTAATTTCATTCTGTTGCATATGGATTTCCAATTCTCCCAGCACCATTTGTTGAAGAGTCTCTCTTTTCTCCATTGCATATTTTTGGCCCCTTTGTCTAGTATGAGAAAATTGTATTTATTTGGATTTGTGTCCGTGTCCTCTATTCTGTACCATTGATCCACCTTTCTATTTTGGTACCAATACCATGCCATTTTTGTTACTATTGCTTTGTAGTAGAGTTGAAGATCTGGTATTGTGATACCCCCTGCTTCACTCTTTCTGCCAAGGATTGCTTTAGCCATTCTGGGTTTTGAAAATCTATATTCCAACAAAATAGAAAATTTCGAAGACATCAAGAGGTTTCTAGAGACATATGAATTGCCTAAACTGAATGAGGAGGACATACACAATTTAAATAGACCAATTTCAAGTAATGAAATAGAAGAAGTCATCAAAAGCCTACCAACAAAGAAAAGTCCGGGACCAGATGGGTTCTCAGCCGAGTTCTACAAAACCTTTAAAGAAGAGCTCATTTCAATATTTCTCAAAGTATTCCATAAAATAGAAGAGGAGGGAACCCTCCCAAACTCATTCTATGAAGCCAATATTACCCTGATATCTAAACCAGACAGAGACACATCGAGGAAAGAAAATTTCAGACCAATATCCTTAATGAACATCGACGCAAAAATTCTCAACAAAATTTTAGCAAATCGCATACAAAAATATATTAAAAAGGTAGTGCACCATGATCAAGTGGGTTTCATCCCAGGGATGCAAGGTTGGTTCAACATCAGGAAATCAATAAATGTAATTCACCATATCAATAGACTTAAAGTCAGGAATCAGACGATTATTTCAATAGATGCAGAAAAAGCATTTGATAAAATACAGCACCCCTTCATGCTCAAAACACTAGAAAAAATAGGGATAGTGGGAACATTCCTTAACATTGTAAAGGCCATCTATGCTAAGCCCATGACTAATATCATTCTAAATGGTGAAAAACTGAAAGCATTCCCCCTAAAAACTGGAACAAGGCAGGGATGCCCTCTTTCACCACTTCTTTTCAATATCGTCCTTGAAACTCTAGCCAGAGCAATTAGACAGACCAAAGAAATTAAAGGGATACGAATAGGAAAAGAAGAACTCAAACTATCCCTATTTGCTGATGATATGATTATATACTTAGAGGAACCATGAAATTCCATCAGAAAACTTTTAGATCTTATAAGTGAATTCAGTAAAGTAGCGAGATATAAGATCAATGCACATAAATCTAAGGCATTTTTATACATGAGTGATGAATCTTCAGAAAGAGAAATTAGGAAAACTACCCCATTCACAATAGCATCGAAAAAAATAAACTACTTGGGAATCAATCTCACAAAAGAGGTGAAAGACCTCTACAATGAGAACTACAGAACACTAAAGAAAGAAATTCAAGAAAACCTTAGAAGATCGAAAGATCTCCCATGTTCTTGGATAGGAAGAATTAATATTGTCAAAATGGCCATACTACCTAAAGTGCTATACAGATTCAACGCAATTCCAATTAAAATCCCAATGGTGTACCTTACAGAAATAGAGCAAGCATTATGAAATTCATCTGGAAGAATAAAAAACCCTCTTTGTTTTTATATCTGTGGAAGATTGAAATGTGCCCCTAGTGATGATTAATGACTTGCTATTGTTCTGTTACTATTTAAATGTTTTATGTCTTTATATAAATACAAGCTGGTCTAACATTTTTCATATCAGAAAGTCAAAAGTGACTCTCAATATTGAAATTTCAGTGTTTAGTAATGAAATAATGTATTGTTCTAACACTACATTACCAATATAATAACTGATTATTTGCATGTGTTTATTTAAGGTATTTAATTCTAACTGCTGCCAGAGAAGCTGTTTTTTTTCTCTTTCTTTTTATGGACAACTC
This sequence comes from Sciurus carolinensis, assembly GCF_902686445.1. Taxonomy (NCBI): domain Eukaryota; kingdom Metazoa; phylum Chordata; class Mammalia; order Rodentia; family Sciuridae; genus Sciurus; species Sciurus carolinensis. The sequence goes on from NC_062221.1 coordinate 112,917,463, forward strand.
TCATTTTTTTAAGAGAAAATAATATTTGTACCAAAGAATTTAAAATGTTTTTTTGCTTCCCCTTTTATTTCTCCAAAGGAATGAAGAAATGTTGGGCAGATCTTCCTTTCCTATGCAGTTTTTTCCAATTAACAATACTGCTTTACCTCAAGAATATTTTTTCTTTCAGAAAATGGTAAGTTTGATATCATTTGATTTAGCACATATATGGTACAAATTTATGAAGAATGTGAAAACTGTCCTTAGTATTTGGTGCTCAAATAGCTAATATTAATCAACAACCACTTATTACTTGAAATTATCAAAGTCTGCTTCCCAGCATATTCTATTTTCTTTTCTTTCTTTTTTGTAGAGATGGGAGTGAGTTGAGGGACAAGTTCATGGTATTAGTTAATCTCTAATCTGCTTCAAGTAGTTAGAAATTTTAGTTATTATCTTTCTATCATATATCAAGATAAATACGTTTATTAAATATTTTACCTGTTTCACTTTACTCTTAAATTTTGGCTATTAGAAGATTTAAAACTACATATGTGGTTCATATTATATTTCTTTCATAATCTATATTGCGTAAACTAACAAACCTTTAATCTTTATGTTAAGGATTAAGGAAGCTTCCACACCCCTACTACGCTACTATGAAATCACTGCCTTTCTTTTTTTTTTTTTATTGTAAACAAATGGGGTACAACTTGTTTCTCTGGTTGTACATGAAGTAGAGGCATACCATTTGTGTAATCATACACATACACATTTACATAGGTAATGGTGTTTGATTCATTCTGTTATTTTTTCCTAACCCCCCACCCCTCCCACCCGTCTTTTTCCCTCTATACAGTCCCTCCTTCCTCCATTCTTGCCTCCCTCCCACCCCCCATTATGTATCATCATCCACTTATCAGCAAGATCATTCGCCCTTTGGTTTTTTGAGATTGGCTTATCTCACTTAGCATGATATTCTCCAGTTTCATCCATTTGCCTGCAAATGCCATAATTTTATTATTCTCTATGGCTGAGTAATATTCCATTGTATATATATACCACAGTTTCTTTATCCATTCATCAATTGAAGGGCATCAAGGTTGGTTCCACAATCTGGCTATTGTGAATTGAGCAGCTGTGAACATTGATGTGGCTACATCACTGTAGTATGCTGATTTTAAGTTTTTTGGGTATAGACCAAGGAGTAGGATAGCTGGGTCTAATGGTGGTTCTGTTCCACATTTTCTAAGGAATCTCCACATTGCTTTCCAGAGTGGCTGCACTAATTCGCAACCCCATCAGCAACGTATGAGTGTACCTTTTTCCCCACATCCTCGCCAACAATGGCCTGAACTCATCAATCAAAAGACATAGACTGGCAGATAGAATCACTGCCTTTCTTATACCAAAATACAGTTTGGTTTACTCATGACTGTTTGCATAATTCATGTTGCTTTTAATATTCATTAAACTTTTTTAATATGCATTTAAATTAGCTTTTTAGATTTGTTTTGGTACATGACTTGTCCTTTTGTTTCCCCATAGCAGTGGCATGCACCTAATCCAATGCTGCAGCTTCCTTACTATGAGATGACAGCCCCGCTTCCCAACAGTGCGCCTGGGTCTTCCTCACTGAGTCATGTTCCCGATCTAGAGGCTGGACCCAGCTCCTATGAATGGACTGTCCAACCACCAAGTGACTCTGACCTTTATCAGATGAATACACGAAAGAGGCAAAAGCAAACCAGTGACAGTGATAGTAGCACAGAAAACAATAGAGGAAATGAATTCAGCCCCAAATTCAGAAAATGTAAGAAAAAGAAAAGATATTAGTATTACCTTCAGATAATATGTATCTACATTGATCTTAATTCTCTTTAAAGAAAAGTGACCAATTTCTTGAGTATCTTGTCTTTTTGAAATATATGAAAATATGACTTATCTGATTTACTATTCAACTTTTGCCTTGAATGACAAAGGCTTTTAAAAATAATATAATGTACTACTTTTATATGTCATAATATATTTCACCCATTGCCAATAAGAAATATACTTTGTATCATTTTATTTAATATTGGTGATGAAATTTCATTAAACTATTAACTAAAGTCAGTTACTGAACACTTATGGATAAGGCACTGTGTTTTCTCCAGATTGTCACCTATAATATTCAAGTTCAATTAAGTTGCAATTAGAAGTGGAACATTGGATTTACTAAAAGAAACTAATGCAAATATTTAAGAGTTCCATGTGGTTCCTAGTGAATATGTTATAAAGGAGTTTTGTTCACTTTGTTAATAACATTTTATTTGTTATGTTTACATAGATTCTTTCTGAGCCTTACTGTCCTTCAGGTTTATTTTATAAAATGAGGACATAAGACAGTGATACCAAAGGAAAGATAATTATCATGGGATTAGCTTTTGGGTCATTGCCTTGTTATATGAGTTAAATAGGGATGCCTGCCTCTTTACTTCTACTTTTTATCATGAAAATTAAGTTTGCTATGTAATTATTATATTATCTACCTCTTTTGCCAGCCAGGTTTGAGAGGATATATTTAATGTATTTAAATCTTGATAATGAATAAGTATATAGAATGATATTTTATTCATTTTTGATATTAAATACTTAATTGTCCAAAAAAGTTTTCTATTTGGGGTTCATTTATTTTAAAAGATAAATAGGCTCCATGTTAAATAAATGGTTTATTTGGACATTTTTGTTAATTTTATAGTTCACAAAAAATTAGAATGATAAGAATTATATTTATTAAAGCTAATGGAAAGAATCACTCAACTCCTTTGTAAATAGAGCACCAAATTCAGTAGGAAGGGCCATGCTTGAATGTTCCTTTTGCATGTTACATAGCACTTTACAGATACTTATTGTTTAAAAGAATAAAGATTTGTTTTAACAAAAGGAGTAACTGAATTTAACTTAGTTATAAATATACAATGTAGTAGAATTTACAACAAACATTGGTCTACTTTCATCTGATCAATATGAAAAACTAAATTGTGTGTTCTGTAGTTTTAACTGTGTTTCCTGTTCTTGAATACTGAAACTCATACTTTTTTCTTTTTAAATTCACATTTTTGCAATTTAGAATCATGCCAAAGGGAAAATGGTTTCTGCATAATTAGAAAACAGTATATCTTTAAAAAGATTAACTTCACTTCACCTTAGTGTTTTCTTTAATTCTATAATTTACCTTAAACCTAAATTATTTTGTTGTGATTGTTATTATTGGCAGTATATATAAAAATATTTCTTAGCAATTCAGAATAGCATATGTATAAGAAAAATACCTTGAAATACTATTACATTAATTAAAATGTTAGAACTGCAAAAAAATTGTTAATTTCTTCCATCATAGTCAGGAAAGTACATGTTATGATTTAGATATGATGGGTCCCCCAAACACTCATGTGTTTTAAAGCACGGTCCCAAATGCAGCAGCGTTCAAAGGTGGAATCCTTGGGAAGTGATTACATCATGAGGGTTCTGACATCATCAGTGGGTTAAGTGAAAGATTGACTATTGGACTACTGGGAGGTGGTGGACAGTGTAGGAAGTGAGACCTCATAGAAATGAGTGCAAACTTGGGGGTTTACTCTTGGGGACTGTATCTTGTCCCCAACTTAACTCCTCTCCCTCTCCATCTCCTTCTCTCTCTCTCTCTCTTACACTCTCTCGAACTCTCCCCTCTTTCTCTTCCCCCTCCTTCCTGGCTGCCTTAAGCTGAGAAGCTTTCCTCCACCATGACCTTTCTCATGATGTTCTGCCTCACCTCAGGCCCAGAGCAATGGAGCCAGCTGGCCATGTACTGAAAACTCTGAAACTATAAGCCAAAATGAACCTTTCCTCCTCCAAGTTATTCATGTCAGGTACCTTTTCTTCACAGCAATGAAAAACTAATACAGCACCTCAATATTAACTTGACCTAGTCAACCAACTTGAAACACATAGAAGATGAGAAAATTCACCTTTACCATAGTGTATTTCATTCTAAAAAATATAAAATATCCCTTGAAATATCTGCCACCATCCTATGAAATTTTGAATTATCACTTTTCCCCATGCTATATGTTGGAGTTAAGAATTATTAAAATTATTTACTTCAGGGGTTTTATTTTCCAATTTCAATTGCCAACTCTCAAAATCTGTTCACTTTTAAGTTAGCCTGAACCCATTCTACTTTACTGCAAGAATCTTGAAATATGAGAACAAAATCAGACATTTTGTAGTCTTATATTTTCTAATTTTTATAAATGAGTGTCTAATGCATCAAGAAATGGCAAAATTAGAAAAATTATCTACAATTAAAGTTAGATCAGAGTACCAGACACACCTTTGAAATCTGCTGAAATAACCACTGAACTATAGTTTCACATGTAGCCATTTAGCCAAGAGTTTAATCTATGAAATGTCAGCTTAAATTCAGTTGTTATAAGCAATAACTAATTTATTGTAACATGATTATTATCAAATTTTGATATAATTATTTTTCAGTACCTTGCTTTAAGTTTAATTAAAGAAAAGAAGTTATGAATTTCTGTACTTTCCTTGGCACTCTTCATGTGCAAGAATGTTGTGTGCCGACAGAATCAACCTCTTCCTTGTATGGCTGAATACCAATAAACTGCTGTCTGTTTAGAAATTGAGATTTCTCTCTTGCCAATACTTACAACATTGTATCACCAGATATTTTTCTCCATTGTCTGCTAAACATACCCGCTTAAGTGTCTTATGAGTACTGCAGATTCAACACTTACACCTTAATCTTAATTTTCTCCCCACATATTTCCTTCTTTGCCCAGTTCTGGCCACTGTTCGACTATTAGTCACTTGTTCAGGTACTATGATAGTGATCTTGCTTTGAGGACCCACAGAGAAACTTTCATTCCCTGCCCATCTTCAATCAAAATGAAGCACTTTTGATGCCAGGTGCATGAAAAAAATTGAAATGGGTCATTTATTGGGAATATGAACAGAATGAAAAGATGGAAGTGACACTGGTTTCAGCTCTGTCCATCCAACTGTTTAAGGCCTGAGCATATTCTTCATGAAATGGCTCAGGAAGATGTGGTTTAAATGGCTCTCCTGAAAGGTTTAACTTTGTGGTCTCCCCATCTTCCCTATTCATAGGAAGGAAGGGAAGAAGAGAACTGTGAGCTCCTAGAAAGTCATCACAAAGAACTGAAGAAATACTAACTGCAACTGCTCTGGTCTGTGGTCAGAAATCAGGTCCTTTCCAGCATCACAAGCTGCTCTATTGCTATTCATCGTAGTAAAATCATTTATATCAGAAATAAGAGCCTGTCTACCAACACATTCACCATTAGGAAAAGCTGCTTAAGGCCCGGAAGGATTTTGGTAAAAATGAGCACTAATATATAAATCTCTATAGAAATTATACTTTACTACAGAGCACCCAATGAACAATATTTTTTAAAAGTATGTTTGCTTCCATCCCTTAACCCAGGGAAGTTCAGTGAGCAGAGACTCCAGTTTGTCCTGAGATATACTGTGGTGCTTGATAATGATCTATTTTGCCTGATGTGAATAAGTTCTGCAGGGTCATATCATCATCAACTAAAGGCTAACTTTCTTGATTCCTAATTAATAATGACCAAACTACAAAAAATTACCTCATATGCACACAAAAATTACTATAGCAGTTAAAAACAAGTGATGTATTATCCAGTTCCAGATAATATTTCCTTTGACCTTCTAACACATTCTTATATCATCAACAGATTATATAAGCAGTAAGAAATACTCATAAAAACTTGCATTGGAATTGGAATTAGTATAGAAGGATGCAAACTAGTATTCTCTCTGTGTTCCAGACTCTGAGAAGGATTGAACCCAACAATCCTATGTTTCTGTAACTTTTCTGAATACAAAGAATAATGCTTGCATAGTCATTAACCTGATAATGAGACATATATAATTCAAGATTGCTGGCATAACTCTTTAGATCTTCATCTCCATCAGAGAGCATCACTCCACCTGATCCCAGCTGTTTGTCTTCAAAAATCTGTGTTTGTATTTGTTTTTATAATCCCCCATCACCCCTAGCCAGAACCTGCAGTTTGACCTCACTGAACATAGCAGTTGGTGATCATATGGTTACGCTACAGCTGAGCAACATATGGCTTAGAAACTTAATCAAAGACAGGGAGTTTGGGGGCACAGTGGGAAAGTATGGCAGGTTCCACTGGGAGCCTCATGCAGTTTTCCACTAGACTTATTAGCAGTCTCCTTCCTGACTGGGAGCTCACCAGTGATGGATTTGTGGCAACTGAACTCTCACCTTCCAGTGCTAAGAGTCAGTTTTCTTCCAAACAGGAAATTCCCTCAAAGACAGAGATTTTTGGCTGTTGTGTATTCAGAAAGTTCTGGTTAACCCCGGGAAGATAAGCTTGGAAAGGTTTCTTTCAATGACTGCTGTTTGTTCAGATGTTTTCAATTTAAAGTCATTTTTATGCCATTCTGGTGAGTTGGTGGTCAGTTCATTTCCCCTACTTGAAACTTCACAAGAAGTTTCACAGGGAGTTGAACTGATTGCTATGGAAAGAAAAATCATGTTCATATTTATATTGTATGATACCTGAAAATAAAAATAAGAACATAGATTAGAAGAATGAATAAGGAAGAAGGAACAAATCCAAACACATTTGCCCATCTCCATTGAAGGAGTCTTCCAGCTCTGGGAATAGGTCAATCAATTAAATGTCTGGGTCTCATTAATGTGACATAGAATTAGTCATTGAAATGATGTATATTAGATACTACTTGTCCTTTTTGACTTACAATCAGAAGTATTCACCAAAGACTGCACAACCACCTCCTTGTTAGGTAGTCAGTGTATCTGAGATGGGATGATTTGAGTACAACAGAGGCTAAACTGTAAATTTCAGATTGGAGTGCTGTCAAGGACTGCCTAGTGACATTGAATACTTAGATCACTGCTTTGTAAGTTCTTAGAATTGAACTTTCTAAATCATAAGTCCCTCAATTTGGAAAAGTTTTTCACATTACTGAATGAAACTTGATGCTTTAGTACAAAAGTGTATTTTCTAGGGTGACTTATTTGGTACATGTATTCTGTGATACTTTATATACAAAGGACCCCAGACTTTGGCATGTAAGGCAGGATACCTGGTAAAGAAAGTGGTACAGGTAACTGAGTCTACATTTCCCTGAGCATTTGGAGAATAACCTTTTATATACTTTATTGCCACAGCAAATAAAAGGATCGATGTTGTACATGGACAAAATCATGGTAGAACCTGTGACCCACGAGGTGGGTGGCTGATGACTTTTGGTGACTTAGCTATATAGGCATCAATATATTTCCCTGTTTCCTGTGCCTTCATCAGGCTATAATAGCAAAAACAGGTTAAGAAATGAATGATAGAGGAAACCTTCAACTTAGCCTCCACAGAGGCTATTTTACCTGACTAGTATACTCCAGATCTTAAATCTACCTATTTATAGTTCTGATCACCAGAAAAGATAAGAATAGATAAACATTGTTCCATGTTCCCTTGGTACAACCTTAAACCTAGGAATACTTTCCTGTGATTGAGCCAATATCTGCGTAAATGTCATTCTTTTTCCCTGTAATAGTATTAGAGAACTGAAAGTTACCTACTTTGCGGTCAAATTATAGGGAGTGATTACAGTATTTCTTTGGTATTTCTTATCTAGGAAGAGTTCAATGGCATTTATGTTTTTAGTCCAAAGGAATAAATTTCCTTCCAGTAATTTTACCTGAATAAAATTTAGACCTTGCCAGGCATAGTGGAGCACACTTGTAATCTCAGTGACTTGGGAAGCCAAGGCAGCAAGACACAAATTCAAAGTCAGCTTGAGTAACTTGGTGGGCCCATGTCCCAAAATAAAATATAAAGGACTAGGGTAAAGTGCTCCTGAGTTTAACCCCCAGTACCCAAATAAATAAATAAAAATAAAAAGTACTGGAGATACAGCTCAGTGGTAGAGCACCCCTGGATTCAATGCCTAGCACTGCTAAAATGCTTCTACATAAGGAAGGAAAAGGTCAATAAAATGAAATGGTAATCTACCATTTGGGAAAAGTTTATTTACCAACTATATATCTAGCAAGGGGCTAATATCCAAATTTTAGAAGGAAGTCATACAACTCACTAACAGGAAAACAACCCAATTTATGGGAAAGGGTTTTAATATACATTTATCCAAAAAAGACATGAATATAGTCAGATGTTTATGAAAAGGTGCTCAACATTATTCATGAGAAAAATGCAAATCAAAACTACTAAGAGATATAACCTCACATCCAGTTGGATGATATTATATTACTAAAATATCAGGAAAGAACAAATGTTAAGTGTGTGGAGAAAAGAACCTTTGTGTGCTGTTCATAACAAAGCAGATTAATGCTGCCATTATGGAAAACAGACTGGAGATTCCTAAAGAAATTAAAATTAGAACTAGCATGTGCACCAGCAATTCTCCTTTTAGGTATATGCTCATAGGAAATGAAATCAGCACCTTGATGCAATATCTGCCCTACCACGTTCATTTCAGCGTTATTCACAATATTCAAGATGTGAACACAACCTAAGTGTTTGTCAACTTAGGATAGAGAAACTGTGGTGTGTGTGTGTGTGTTTGTGGTGTGTGTGTGTGTGTGTGTGTGAGTGTTATAATATGTAATATTATTGAGCCCTAAAAAGAAGCAAACGCTGTCATTTGCCGCAACATGACCAGACCTGGAAAACATTCTACTAAGTGAAACAAGCCAGACAAAAAAAAAAAAAAAAAATATTTCATAATCTCACTAATTGTGGGAACTGAAATAAAAGCCAAATATTCAGAGGTAGAGAATGGTTATCAGGGGTAAGAGTCAGGGGAAAATGGAATGATGGATATAGGTCAAGGAATAGAAAGTACAAAGATTTAGAATGAACAAGTCTAGAGATTAATGTACAACTTGAGAACCATAGTTGGGAAAACTGAATTGCATTAGGAATTTCTACTAAATGAGTAGTGTTTGCTGTTCACACGCACACGCACACACACGCACACATATGGGTAACCGTGAGATGATTAATATGCTAATTTGCTTCACTATAGTAATTATTGTACCATTTCTATGTGTCCCGTATCCCTCTGTTGTATACCTTAAATGTATACTACAACATTTATTTTAAAATAAATAAATAGAAACTTTGATATGTATCTATCTCCTCAGTGAAAGAGATGGCAGGGCTTGTCAATGGACAGAAGCCACGTTTTTTACACCTGTTGATGATAAGCTTCAAGAATATAACTGTATATAGATAGATAGGTATGATAACAACTGTTCATTGAAAATCCAGTAATTCTTGCTTCATCCTGGAATGATAGCTTTAAAGATGCCAGGAAATAAGGCAACCAAAAACTAGTTCAAAAAGGGTCAATCCATGTCTCCTATTTGGTGGCAGTCTGGATTTGTGTGTGTGAGTGTGTGGGTGGGTGTGCACACGTGCATCAGGAATTGATCCCAGGGACACTTAACCACTAAACCACATCCCTAACCCTTTTTTTTTGTTTGTTTGTTTAAATTTTGAGACAAGATCTTGCTGAATTGTTTCAGCCTCACTAAGTTGCTGAGATTGACTTTGAACTTGCAATCTTCCTGCCTCACCTCCAGAGCTTCTGGGATGTGCCACCACATTTTTATAAGAGGAAAAAGGTAATGCTTCTCACTATTTGAATCCATTTTCTTAATAGGCTTTAGAATTCTTTTTATGTCTACATTTTTATACTTCTCTGCTTCTGAGGTTTGAGAATGATAGGAGATATCACATTTTAATTACTATCCTAGTATTTTCCATCACATAATTTATTTCTACAGTAAAGTAAGTGACTTGATCTGATTTGATCTATAAAGGGATGCCAAAATAAGGAAAAATGTCAGTTTTTATTTTCTTTACCACTGTTTTTGAATCAGCATGCCTGATTCGATAGCTTTAGCCAGTCTCCACCAAACAGACAATAGCCAAAGAGTGAGAATATGTGAAGGCTGAAGATAAATTTATAAAGTCTACTTGGACGACTGCAAAGAGCAGAGTGGATCTTAGATAATTCCAAGAGATACAATGATTACTTCTAGAACCTTGGTGAGATTAACAAATAATTCATTGGGAAATAACTTGGTCAGAATGTTTTGGATTTCAGGACAGAACCAACTGTCTTTAAGTTTCCTGGATTTCTCTCTTTTTACCTATGTCCTATTAAATGGGAGACAAAAGGTCAAAGGACAGGGGGCTACAACATGTGCATTTGTTCCAGTTTATAATACATTTACTCATTGTTTGGCACCCTTTTATGGCCATTCGTAATTTTCAAGTTGTTCAAGGAAAAATGCAGCATTACTTTCGGCAATTTTGTAAACCCTATTGTTTCCTAGAGATTATTCGTTTCATTGATGTGCACTGGACAATGAACAAGTTCAGTAGGAATATGAACAGCCTATCACAGGTCAGCATATTTGTGTCCATTAACAATAGGAGTGCTGGCACAGGCCAAGAATCTCAGACTTCTAATTGTTCCAACAGCATGTAAGACTTCAGAATCATGTCTGGAGTCAGTAAATACGCTAATTTTCTCCTTTGACAAAGTGTAAGAGCTAGTAAAACTGAGTTTGACCATGAGCTGATTTTAGAAAAGGCAAAGAGTATGCCTCACGTGTTTCATGTGGGGAAACTATGGTGTAAACAGTTATTATGTATATTAGTCAGGGTTCACTGAAGAAACAGAACCAATAGGATAAATGTATGCCTAAATGTGTGAATATCTGTTGTCTATAGATATATAGTCATGTGTCATTTAATGATGGAGATGCATTCTGAGGAATGTGTCACTAGGCATTTTTATTGTTGTGCAAACATCACAGTGTACTTACCAATAAATACTTGGAATAGCCTATTACATACCTAGGCTATTGGGTATAGACTACTGCTCCTAGGCTACATACCTGTACAGCATGCTACACTACTGAATGCTGTAGACAATTATAACATCATGCTATTTTTGTGTCTAAACAGAGAAGATACAGTAAAAATAGGATACAAATAATATAAATATAAGACACCATGAATATAGCTTTAGGACTGAAAGTTACTATAGGTGACTCAGTAAGGGAGTACTGTGTTCAAGAGTGAATGTGAAGGCCTAAGTCATTACCACAGATTACTTGTTTTAGACAGCTTTTTCATTGCTGTGACTAAAAGGTCTGACAAGAACAATTTTAGAGGTGGAAAAGTTTATTTAGGGGCTCATGGTTTCTCAGGCCATAGACAGCTGGCTCTGTTCCCTGGGGCTTGAGGTGAGGCCGAACATCATGGGGGAAAAGTGTGGTGGAGGGAAACAGCTCACAAGATGATCAAGAAGCAGGGGTTGGTGGGAGAAGGATCTCCACTTACCAGATACAAAATATAGACCCCAAAGGCATGCCCCTAGTGACCCATCTCTTCCAGTCACAGCCTACCCTCCTTCAGTTACCACTCAGTTAATCCCATCACTGGATTAATTCACTGATTATAGTAAGACTCTTAATCCAATCATTTTTCCTCTAAATCCTAAATTGTCTCACACATAGGCTTTTGGGGGATACTTCACATCCAAACCATAATACTACTCTAGATTTTATAAACCTTGTACATTTAGGTTACACTATATGTATTTAAATTTTTTCTTCAATACTAAATTAACCTTAGTTTATCAAAACATTTTTACTTTTTAAACATAAATTTTGATCTTTTTGTAATGAAACAAAACACAATTTATATCTTTACACAAATATTCTTTTTCATATTCTTATTCTATAAGCTTTAAATTTTTTGTTTTATTCTTCTACTTTCTATACTTTCTTTTGAAAACTAAGATAGAAATTAGCCTGGGTCTACACAGTATCAGGAGCATCATTATTACTGCTTTCTACCTTTACATCTTGTACCCCTGGGAGGTTTTCAGAGGCAATAACATGCATGGAGTCATGAACTCTTGTAATAGCAATGACTTCTAGAATACCTACTAAAGGACCTGCCTGAGAATGTTTTATGGTGAACTATGTTTTAAATAGAGTAAGTACACCCTAAAATAACAATAAAAATCATAGAATAGTTAATACATAAGCCAGTAATATAGTTGTTATCAACACATATTTTATAGTATATTAAATTATGTATGTGCTATACTTTTAAACAACTAGAAGGCAGTAGATTTGTTTATACAAGTAAACAGCTATGTCTGCTCTATGATGTTATAATGGCTGCGATGTCAGTAGGCAATAGGAATTTTTCAGTTCCATTATAATTCTATGGGACTATTGTCTTACATGTGGTTCATTGCTGATGGATATGTTACTCAGTGCATGTCTGTATAAGTGTATGTGTGTGTGTGTGTGTGTGCGTGTGTGTGTGTGTGTGAGAGAGAGAGAGAGAGAGAGAGAAAGAGAAAAAGAGAGAGGTATTTATTGTAGGAATTGGCTTACATGTTTATGGAGGTCAGGAAACACCATGATCTGCCATCTGCAAGCTGGAAAACCAGGAAACCAGCAATGTAATTCAGTGGGTCTGAAGACTCAAGAACCAGGGTAGATGATGATATAAGTCCCAGTTCCAGTCCAAAGCCTTGAAAATGGTGTGTGTATGGGGGAGGAGGGCAGTTGTGTCAATCCCAGTTCAAGTCCATAGGCCTGAGAACCCAGAGTTCCAGTATCTGACAGCAGGAAATAATGAATGTCCCAATTCAAAACAGGTTGCAAATTCACTCTTCAACCCTTTTTATCTATTCAGGTCCTCAACAAATTGGATAATGCTCACCCCTATGAGTAAAGACCATCTTCTTTTGTCAGTCTACCAATTCAAATGCTAGTTTATTTCAGAAACACTCTCACAGACATACTACAAAATAAAGTTTTAGCAGCAATCTTGGTGTTTCTTGGCCCAATCAAATTGACCCATAAAATCAGCCAGCAAATTATTTCCTTAAAAATTTCATTTGCAAGGACTATCACAGAAGAGGATTAAGTCTAAGGAAGTATCTGAGAGAATAGCTTTTCAGTTTAGAGACCACTTCTGTAGATACAAGCGCATCCTATGGAATAGAACCAGGCTCTCTGCACTGAAGAGGAATGATAGTTGGATTGAAGTAAGGATGGTGGCAAGGACCATGGAATAGCAAAGGACTGTGAAAGAGTTTATGACTCTTACATCTTGCACAAATTAATAGATTTGATTTCCTCCTGAATCCAATGTCCTTTGTCTCTTCACTGAAAAGACTGAAGTATTATGAGGTAAAGATGTGAAGATAAGGACACCTTATTGTAAAAGAAAGTCTAGAATTAAACCAGTTCCTCATTTGCATCTCAAGAAAGAGGCTTGGGGGCCAAAGATGGGAAAGGTCTGTTTTTTCCCTCTAGGTAATGAGTCTGTGAGTCCAGCACAAACAACAGATGTATAGAACCTTTGTGTTTTACCCTTTGATTTTCATTTTTTATTACAAAGCACTCTTAGCATAAGACAAAACAATAGCACAAGAAAGAGAAAACGATATAGTGGTTATCCCTGGGAAGCCGCTGAAGGACTAATCAAACCAAGTCACAATATTCAAAGAACTTGTTCTAAACAAAAATACTTGTAAATCTAAATTCTGGAAATTCTTCTTTTGTAAAGGGCAAGTAAAAATTCTTATTACCTTGGTCCACCAGATTCTAAGCAGAGACCCAGGAGTATGATGTGTGGGAAAGTTTACCTTCTTGTCACTTTGTTCAGAGGTCCCTAGATCTCAGCTGCAGCCTCCAGTGTAAGCAGGAAGTCCTGACCATCCATTCTTGTTCTCAAAACATTTGGAAGGAAAACTTTTTCCTGTTAACTTACTCTTGAGTGGTCAGGGTCTACAAATCGATTGACAATATGTAGATTAACAGGATAAAATAGGGTTTTCCAGAGAACCAGTTTGGATCTTTATGGGTAAAGAGACTTATTATAAGGAGTTAGCTCCTTATGTCTTGAATACATATGTCATCAGATACTTGTCATGAATACTGACAAATCTCAAGATTGTCAATAGGCAAGCTGGAGATCTAGGACAGTCAACAGAGAGTTGAGTCTGAAGACCTGAGAACCAGGAGAGCCAATGATGCCGCTTTAGTCCAAAGACCAGTCTAAAGGCAGCCAGGCAAAAAAATTCCTTTATTCCAGGGAGGATTAGTTCTTTCCTTTCAGGTCTCCAACTGATGGGAAGAGGCCTACTCACATTATGGAGAGCGATCAGCTTTAGTCAATCAATTAACTAAAATTTTAAGCTCATCCCAAAACACCTCCACAGAAACACCCAGAATAAATAATGTTTGACCTAGTGGCTCTGTCAAGGTGACACAAAAATTAACAGTCATACAGAAGAAAAGTTTAGTTCACATGGATGCAGTACTCTAAGAGGAGTGGCTTCCCCAACAGTTGGGTGCAAGTACCTGTATACCCATGTAACAAAGGAAGGGGTGTCCATGTTATGTCTTCAAGAGGAAAGTCTGGAAGGGCTGCTGGGCTCACTGGCACAATTTTTCATACCAGTGCTGATTGGCAGCCTTCTTCCGGGTCAGGAATTTCTCAAATGGGTGATTTACAGCTGCTGATTTTTCATATCCAGGGGTAGAGGTCAGTCTTCTGTTGAACAGGAAACTCCCTCAGTGGGGGATTTATGGAAGCTGTAAGGTTTTGGTTAAGTCAGGAAAGGGAAATTGAGACAAGGTTTCTTTCTGTGGCTTCTGTTTGTTCAGATGTTTTCAGTTTAACATAATCCTTATACTATTGTGAGGTGTTTGGGAGTTCTTTACTAGCACACAAACTTGCTTGTTTATATAAAGAATCTGGTGTTATATTTTGAAAAAAATTAATTTTTATTAATTGGTAAAAATTTAGTAACCCTTATGCAGCATTTATTATATGCTAAGGTATTTGGGTTCAACTGATCTGTGCCTCTGTGTCCAGATAAGCACTGTACTTTTTTTTAATTGTTCAAGTGCCTATACCATACTTTGGTCTAAAATAAAATTAGTGTGTTCTATAACCAAGAAATTCTTAAAATATTAATTCCATTTTTAAAAATTCAATTCAAATTTCCTATGTTTAAAAACCCATTTCTAGGTTGTGGCAAAGGTCCAGGATCATGTCCCAAGATATTTAAGTATAAATCAGATGAGTAATTTGCCCCAACTTCCGTCCTCAAAATAAGTGCACATGAGTAAAAAGTGATTAAAATAAATATCATATTCAGGAAATAAAAATATAAGAATCTCCATACTAAGTATATAACTAAAGAAAATTAAATCATTAGATCAGAAATACCTGTAATCTGATGTTCATTGCAGTTCTAGTTACAATAGTCAAGATACAAAATCAATCAATGTGTGTATCAGTGGATGAATAGAAAAGAATCATGTGGTAGATAAATGCAATGGACTGTTATTCAATCATAGAAAGATTGAATCCTGTCATTTACAGCAAACATGGATGGACCTGGAGGTCATTATGTTAAATAAAATAAACTAGACAAAAAGACAAACACCACATGTTTTAACCTACTTATAAAAACTAAAACATCTCACATAGAAGGATAGAGAGGAATAGAGGTCAGTCGAAGGTGGGAAGGAGGGGGAGATGGAAAGAAATTAGATAAGAGGCACTAAACCTCAAAGAGAAGGTGTTATGTCTGGTTTTCTATAGCCAAGGAGGATAACTACTGGTTACAACAATTTTTGATATACTTTAAAATAACTAGAAGAATGTGAAATTTAATAACAGAGAAATAAAATCTAGTGAGATGAAAATGTTCATTCCTCTTATTTGATTATTATACATAATTCACATGTATCACATTATCATGTACCTCATAAAGATGTAAAAATATTATGACTATATAATATATACATATATATATATATATATATGTTAAATAAGAACTGAGAAGATCAGGCTGTGTGTTGTACTTGAAAATGGAGAAGCAGATGCAGGTGATGGAATCTCAAGTCTATATTTCTGACAGACTGATACCATCACCACCTTCCTCCCACAGACCACCCAGCTGCCTAGACAACAGCTTCTCCCCCTCTCCTTCCCCATCAAAGTAGAATTTAGACAATCATTCTGATGTACTCTACCCCAGAAGTAATTGGGAACCAGATGAAAGAATTTCTGCAGGATATCATAGTGTACTTTCTGAGGAACACTGGCAATAAATTCACTGAACTGTTTCAAAGAACTAAGCAATACTAGGAAATGAACATAAATCACATTTTCTTTGTTTATTGCTAGGAATGTTCATTACCCAATGTCAGGAGTAGAAATGAATGAATAGCTGAGTAGATGAATGAAAAAATGAAGCACAAAGGACTGACCCTGGAAGAGGTTAATGATCACAAAATCTACTACCTATTCAGGCTATTATGTGCCAGACATTAGTCTCCAGAATGACACCACAGAGATGAGGAAGCCCAAGTTCATTTGCCCTAAGACACATGCTTTTTCTACAAAGAGTCAGAATATAAGTTTCATGGAACTTGTTCTAGTGCCTCAGTATAATACCATATGGTTGGTGTTAAAGATTTGCTTTCAGAGTCTACAATTCTGGGACAGTACTTTTGAATGGAAATATGCTGAACCATTATCATGATTACTTCCTGTTGAAATTGATTTTATTTTCACTCTTCCTAAGTATAAATCTGAGCATAGTCACTATATCTAAAGACGTGACTTGATGCAAAGACTGTACTGTAGCTTAGTCCAAATTTCAAATCTACTAAATTTGGGTAAGTTAAATGGAGATTTCCTACAATGTTCTGAGTAAGACAACATTTCTGATAAAACTACTTCTTTATTCTTTCATCACCTAATCATTCTATTTCAGGTTCACATTTCCACAAGATTCAGTTGTCCTTTCTCTATATTGTATGCACTATTTAGAAAATATAAAGACAAGATATTTGCAAAGAACTAATGCAGTGGGTATGTTTAAGAAGACAGATATCAGTAAACAAAACAAAACAAAAAAACAGAATTTAAATGAATTTTTAAATTAAAAAAACTACCTCTATTAAGATGAGTAACAATGAAATGCTATATTCTTATAAACAATTCACTCATTTCTTTTGCCCAGTTAAAGTTTTATGTCTCTTGCTTAAAGAAATCTGAAATTGAGGCATGGCTTTATTGAAGTTTGGAAGAAAAATACAATGTAAGACGAAGTGGGTAGTTGGAGAGTTTGGCCAGCTGCCTTTCAAGAGGTCTAATATGGTGGAATTGTTGAATTCAGTACAGTTCAGCATGTAGTCCTTAATTCTAAAGTTCAGAAACCTGATTACATCTGCATGTTTATTATGGATTGACTCACATTGAATAATCTCATTTAAAAACCAGTTCCTGCCAGACGTGGTGTTACAAGTTTATAATCCCCAGACACTCAGGAGGCTGACACGGGAAGGAGACCCTGTCTCAAAATACAAATGAAAAAGGCCTCAGGTAGCCCACAGGTAGAGCACCCTTGCACTGCAAAAATAAATAAATAAATAAATAAATACCAATCCCCCCTCTCGCCATATTCTACAGTATAACAACTACTAATGAAGTTACAGCTTCCTTAGATTACAGATAATTGAAGTAAATAAATGTGCATAACTCAACCCCAGCTAATCAATCTTCCCTGCCATCTCTTACTCTTGACCAAAAGTAACAGGATTAGCACCAGTTCAGGTAGGTTAGTAATGGTTGATTCTTCTAAATAAAATAATAATAATAATAAAAAGAGAAAAAGAGAATGAGTGGCTATAATCAGTAAATGTAGATTTAGGCATTCTCAGTAGCTGTACTTTTCATGTTGCAGATGAGTGAAATACTTGAAGTCCTTTACAGAATGAATTAACATGTAAATCATGTAGATATCTGTTTAGATATATCTATTTAGATATGCTAGATAGCTAAAAAGATTATGCAGAGAAAGCAGAAACCAAAGAAAGCAAGATGGATGATATTTGAAACCCTGGTTCAAAATTTTTTGAAAAATTCAGCAGTTTTACAATAAATTCTCTATTTTGGCTTAAGTCTTTGATTTAGATTCAAATAATACATTCCTAAACCCAAACATTTTTTTTTTTGTAAAGTAAAGATCATAGATCATCTAGTAACAATCTCTGTGGTAATATTAGAGTTCTATCACTTATCTATCTCTTAGGGTAAGTCACTTAATATTCTTTGTCTTGGTTTTCTCTTCAGAAAAATGGTGGTAATTTAGATATTTCTTTTGAAAAAGTTATGCCAGGTTCTATTAAAGAAAAATTTAGCGTGGTTTACTTTTCACCAGTCTCTTCTGGTATGCTTCTAATGATATCAGAATCATCTAGAAAATAAAAACAGTAATTTTACAATACATTTAATGTAAATAAATAAATAAATAAATAAATTTAATGACAACCAGTAGTAACAAAACTTCCCTGTTTTGGTTACATGTTCTTTAGATAAGTCTGCAACTTAGCACTGATTATTTGCAAGTTATTACACTAGGGGTACTGTCATTTTTATTAAAGTGGATCAAAGATAGCCTAGAATTGTAGCAATTATTTGGTCACAGAAAATGATGTGTAACCATATAATAATTCAGATTGGGTTTATCACCAACATTTATAAAACCATGCCTAGGGAAAGAACTAGGTCTGGGAACGCGTGGATGGTCTTAATATAGTGAATGTTTAGCCTGTTCTGATTATTACGAAATCAGAACAGCAAGAATATTTGCAGTAGATTTCTACCAGCTGTATATGAAGCATTTCATTTTCCAATACACTTACTCTCAAATTTAATTTCTTTCACATTTCCCAATCACCAGTCTAATAAATCAACATTTTGTTGATGTTTAAATTTCCATACACTTTATTATAAATGAAATTTATGAGGAAACAAAGTGGAACTTTTTTTCTTACTTATTGGTAATTTTCTAGTCTGTGTGAATTAAGTTCTTTGGTCACCTTTTTCTGTTGGCTGCTCATAATTTTCTTAATTATTTTTAAGAGGAATTTATATAGAAGGAACAGTAATGATTGGCATTTATAATTCTTGCAAATATAGCTTCTCTATCATTTGCTTTCAGTTTTGCAAAGCTATCTTGGAACTGGAGAATTTACAGTTTGTGCCCAAGTCACCATGCTCTCCATCTATTTTTCAATTTTTCATTTGTTTAAATTAGTTATACATGACAATAGAATGCACTTTGATACATCATATATAATGGAGTATAATTTCTCATTTTTTCTGGTTATACATGATACAGACATTTTCTCCATCTCCATACCTGCCTTGTGGAACAGTCTCAGGAAACTTTTTCATTATTATGTGAATATTTGCATTTTGTCTCATCTTAACAGTTAAATGTATTATCTACCGAGAATAAATATTATTGTGTGGTATAAGTTAAAGATCTAGCCTTGTTTTCTTCTCTGAATAGTTAACATGATTCCTTTATCACATAAGAAGTTCTTATTTTTTCTGTATCTTTGATTCTATTTCATTGAAATTTCTTTCTTTATAACAATTTTGCATAATTTTCCTTATTCTAGATTCTCAATATAGTATACTATTTTCCCAGGCTTTTGCATCTTCATAAAACATTTAAAATAATAAAATCTTATTGTGATTAAAATTTGGTTATCTGCTTGTTTTATTTTATTGATGTAAAATATTTTAAATTCAAAATTCACTTGTCAATAATTTTAAAAATAGTCTGTCAAAATAATCATTTTGAAGGGTCATGTTTGCTTTGGTTTCCTTTTCCCTCTTTTCTAATGTAAGCTAGCCTATCTACAGAATTGTTCGAAGTACTGGCATTTATTTTTAATATGTATGAAAATTCTGCCCTCTTGTGACAATGTAATTTACACTTCCATCAGTCGTACTAATTTTAAGTGTATTTTATTCAGAATGAAAATGATGAAACAGAATCTTTACTTTTGAAAAATTATTTGCATCTATTATTAAAAATAAGGGCAATAAGCAATTAAATGGTTATTTTTTTCTTTTACCCTTCTCACTCTCATTTTGTTTTCCTAATAGCTCTTATAATAAGAAAATTTATTAATTTTTTTTGCAAAGATCCTTTCCCAATTAAAAAAATGTGTAAATTCCAGTTCTGGTGGTATTTATACATAAAACATAATAATAAGGCATTGAGAACTTCAGGGACCATGAGAAGGTGCAAATGTGTTTTGTGTGTAGTCGGAGGCAACCTATGACCCAGTGGAAATAACCATAAGTTTTTTGACATTACTCTCATGGAGTTATGTCATATAAGTCTTATCTCAATCCATTTTTTATTGTTACAACAAAATACCTGAAGCTAGGTTAATTAGAAAGGAAAGCTTTAATTAGCTCATAGTTGTAGCGGTTTAGGAGAAAGGTGCCAGCTATCTGCTCAGCTCTGGTAAGGACTAATGGCAGTTGGTTTCACAATGGCAGGAGAGGGTAAGACGGTGAGTTACCATATTGAAAAATGATTTGGGGCAGTACCACACTCTCTTAAAATAATCCATTCCTTAGCAATTAGTTCAGTCAGTGACACCTGATCCACCTGAGAGACAGAATTAATATATTAAAGCGATCAAGGTCCCATGACCTAATTACCTTCTACTGGTCCCACCATAAAGATGGTTCTACACATTGATGCCATTACACTGAGGACTAGGCTTTCCATACATGAGTCGTCCGGAGACAAACCATACCCAGACTACACCATGACTTTTTCTCTTGCATCTGAATGAATTTTGACTGCTTTGGCAAATAGAATATGATTAAAGTGATATTGTGCCAGTGTCTGGTCCCAGCCCTTAAGAGACTGGCATTTGCATTTTCTGCATCTTGGAATCCTTGCCTTTATAGTATTCATTCTCTATGTAAGAACTCCAGTTACCTTGCTGAACAGACCATGTGGAGAAACCTTGAGACTACATGGAGATGGGGAAAGGTCCTGCTGAACCCAACTTTCCAACAACCTCTGCTAAGGCCAGGCATGTGAATGAATACATTTTGGACTCCTTTAATTATCCTACTGAGGAAAGTCACCGCAAGACCTCAATCAGCGCCAAAAGGAACAGAATCACAAGATATTATAAAATGTTATTTCTAGTCCCTAAGTTTTGGGTAATTGACTACACTATAATACAAAACTTAAATAACATTTTAATGTAAAACAAACCCAGCCCCTAACTGTTGAGACATTTTTTTTTTCAAGTTAATCATCTTTGTTATTTTCAGTGTTCTCAAAAGTATTTCAGAATTTTTTTCTAAATACTGACTACATAACTAGTATATAAACTAGTTTAATGTTTATTAAAAATAAATAGAATAACTGTATCAAAATTCTACCCTTGAAATAGTCTCATGTAATTATTGATAACCTTAAATGCAAATCTTTTCTGGATGAATTTTCTCATCCTTCAATGAATTTTATTTTGAAAAAGGAAATCACCTCTCTTTCCCTTTGTCTTTGGGGGGTGATTTGGTTCCAACTGTAAGGTATTCTCTGTTTCTAATACCACAGATCTTACCAGCACTATACTTACTGGGTTAGTAAGCTTTTTAAACTTCAGAGACCAATAATCAGATGCCATTTTATTTCAACCACATTTTCCTCCCTAACTTTCCCAATTGCAATTGTTTTGTTTTGGCCTCTCTCTGCCCACTGTATTGTTTCTCTTATCTTCAGAACTCAAGTGGGTGAGGGAGGGGAGAGATTTTCTTTTCAACCACTTCTAAACCTCACCAATGTTGTATTTCTGCCAATCACAACTTTCAGAATTTTCATGCAACATACTACTTTTGTTTGCTTTTGTATTCCAGTGAGATGGAAAAGATGGAGTTGATTTGTTATGTCCCATTAACCAACTCAAATAATTTCCCATATGCTCCCTGAACAATTTAAATGAATTTCTGCAAATCGACAAGACTTTAATCTTTTTGAAATATATCTGTTCACTGGGAGCTTTAGATCTATGTAGGCAAATGTTTCTCCTTATGGTTAGAGAGTGAATAAAATAACAGAACTTTAATCTTTAGAGTTAATCTTTAAAGTTTTTACCTCTCATTTAATTTTAAACATTAAAAAAAGTCCATTTGATCATATGCTACATCCATAAACAGATATGTTTAAAACCTGGTCTAAAAAAGGCATAGGAAATGATTTACATTAAAGCTGCTCTAAGAATTTGCATATTCTACTTCTAGTTGGCTCTTGGTTTCCTCTCCAAGTTGGCCCTGTGTGTGGCTCTCTCTTGGTCTTCTTCCCTCACACTAATACTCTATCACAAGCCACATGTTCTAGAAATCTTCAAACCTGGTTCAATCTTCTCAGGTCAAGATTTAAAAAGCACTTTTTATTTCACTAAATGGTGAAACATATTTCATTTCCTTTTGTTGTATTCAGGGAGACCAAGTAGTCTCTCCCCATCTTCCTTCTTTTTTTTTTTCCATGCGTTTATTTTCATCTTCTTTTTTTTAAAAAAATATATTTTTAAAAATTTTTTACAGACTGCATTTTGATTCATTGTACACAAATGGGATACATCATTTTGTTTCTATGGTTGTACATAATGTAGATTCATATCATTTGTGTAATCATACAAGTACATAGGGTAAAGATGTCTGTCTCAGTCCATGATTTTTCATACCCCCCCCTCATTTCCTCCTACATAATCTAAAGTTCCTCCATTCTTCTCTCACTCCCCACCCCCCCACCCCCATTATGTATCATCATCCATTTATCAGGGAAAACATTTGGCCTTTGGTTTTTTGGGATTGGTTTATTTCACTTAACATGATATTCTCCAATTCCATCCATTTATTTGCAAATGCCATAATATTATTCTTCTTTGTGGGTGAATAATATTCCATTATTTACATATACACAATGGAATATCATTCACCCATCTTCCTTCTGAACCTAACTATTTATTCACAGTCCATGTTGCAGGGATCCAGGGTGGCTCTCTTGGGTTTTCCAACCCCAAATACATACACTGCATTAGGTTCACAAAGATTCCTAAAACTATTAAAGAAGAATCTAGGTTGGAGCTGGACTCTTAACTGCTTTACTATTAAGTCGGAGATCTAAAACCCTCACTAGAATAGATTGATTGGGGACTGGGACTGTAGTTCAGTGGCAGAGCACTTGCATGGCACATGTGAGGAACTGGTTTCAATCCTTAGCACCACATAAAAATAAACAAATAAAATAAAGACATTCTGTCCATCTACAACTACAAAAATAATTTTTAAAAAATAGATTGTCCCGAAGACACAGTTGTGTACTGATAAGATGTTCCTTATTCTGACATCTATGCCCCCTTCAGAGAGGTAGGATCCATACCTCTATGCTCTAAGGAAAAACCCACCATTCTCTATTCTGCACCTCCAGCCCTTGCACTCAAAGCTGCTCCCTCACTATTTCCTTTGAGACCCTTGAGATCAACCTTATTGTGGTACTTATCTTAATTTGCTGCAGTTACCCCTAAAGCACATCAGGTCATCCCTCATCTCTCCACCTGGGCACCATGAGGTATGAGAATATCTCTACTCTGATCTATAACCACCCCTTCTTAATTTCTGAACCTTCCCACTCTGGTTTTAGAAATCATGGTCATTCAACAGCAAAATCCCTTGTATTCTAAACCTGTTCCCTTACCTTCCTGCTATAGCTCAATCTAGATTTTCTCCTGAGGATTCTGGTTGCCTTGTAGCACCCTCAAGAGGTACCTATTTTCTCTTGCACCCTCCTCACCCGGCTACCTAAAAGAGAGATACTTGTCTCTTGGTTCAACATCAGCACTTTCAGATCCTTCCCCCTTCTTCCCACCATTGTAATATATCACCAGCTATGCCTTCATAGTGCATAGTGTGCAGTGTTCTTTTGTCTTGAATATAACTCCTGACTCACTGTCAGTCTTTTTTAACACTCTTCCAAATATATTCTCAGTGATTTCAATGTATACCCAGCTGATAAGCCCAAATCACTGGTCCCTTAGTCCCTAAAATCTCCTCTCCAAGGAGTCAAGGTCTTGACCTTTCTCATACATGCACTCCAGTGATCATCATGGATCTTTCCACATTATGAAAACTGGCATCCTCTCTTTATTTCAATTTCTAGAAACCCACTCTTCACACACCAACTCCTTTTTTTTTTCCCATTAATATGTTTGGGCAAGAGCAAGATAGAGATGTTTAAAGCTGATGTGATCATGTTTTAAATTTTGAGCTAATGCAGGTTAAAGATATACATAATAATGCTTCAGAACATTGCTGTCAGGAATTTGAACAGCAGTGTTTTTTTTTACTTTTGTAGATAATGCTGTGCTAGATACCTTTGTGCAAATTGCTGATTGCTAATGAATTATATCATGACATGCATTTGGAGAAGTTAATGGATTTAGAAGGAAGAGTTCTTTTGGTGCTCCTATTTGAAACTGGTTATTTTTGTTCAAATGAGTTATGATGAGATTGGAGGATATAAAAAAACTGTTATTTTTCTCCTGCACTTTGATATTTTTGCAATTTTTTAAAAAAAAAATTAAAAGTTTTGAAAAGAACCAGCATTGATGTATTAGTTATGTAACTGAAAACTTTTAGTTTTAAAGTTAATTAACAGTAACCAGTGAAAAACAAGTTGTCAGTGGATATATTTGGGAAAATTTTTGCAAAGATGATTTCTGAAACCAGTGAGAGCATTATTTTATTCTCTACAAGCAAACCTCCGCTTTACATTTTTAGAAATTTTCCCTTCATAATTTCAATTTTTAAAAATCTGAAAATATATGCAAGATATTCATGTTTTCTCATTTGTAGAATCCTTAAGTCATGAATTTCTTATTGACTTTACCTGAAATGTGCTCCATTCTTCTTCCAAGTTACTTTTTTTAAACTTATAGAATATATAAAATCACTCTTTTTCTTATCCATCTTCATTTTTAATCACACTTTACACATGTTCATCCCAACTTGTTCCTTCCTTGTGGTCTACTGCTCATATTTAATTAATGTTGAAACATCCCATGTTCTGAAAAGAATAGTAAACATGCTCATAAATATTTATTAAATTATAAAATTTCTGCAGTCTATACTTCTCTGATATTCATGATGTTTTTTTTATTTATAATACATTTTAATATTTTCTCTATTAAGGGTACACTCATTCCTAAATGAGGAGAATTCTACCCAGATTCAGTACTTAGCAAATCACTTAAGGATTTTAATAAGGTATAAGTATATCCATATGTACCACTCTGAGTGCAGGTTCTATTCATTTCTTGAATGTGAGTACTATGTCAGGAGTGTGCTGATTTCATGTGCTCCTTCATTAACTAGGACTTTCTCAAGTTGGGTCCTTTCTACATTTACCCCCTGTACCACCAGAGTTGTAAACATTCTGAGTGAATAGTGCACATTAATCTGTAAAACTCCCAGTGTGGCCCCTTGACTGCTGGTCTGACCCTATCCCTGTTTCTAATGCTCAATTTGTAGGCATTACCTCTTATTTAAAAAAAAAAAAAAAAAAGCAAGGTACCAGTTTTATTCCAGTGGCCTCTGACTCTATCCCAGTTGTTTGATAGGTATCTGGATGATACCCCCAAATTCTCATCATGCAAATTCCCCAGAGGCCCATGTATGAAAATCTTGATCCTTAGTTGGCACTACTTGGAGGTGATAGAAACTTAACTTTTAAGCAGTATGACTTAGTGAGAGGTGTTTAGGTCACCAGGGACTTGCCCTTGAAGAGGAAGTGAGACCCCCCCCACCCAGCCCCTGCTCTTTCTCTTTCTTGCTTCTCAGCCATGAGGAAGCAGCTTTGCTTGCCACAATCTTCTGTCATGATGTACAGTGTCACCACAGTCTTAAAAGCAAAGGAACCAACTGATCATGGACTGCAGCCTCTAAAATTGATAGCCAAAATAAACAATTTGTGTTTGTAAGTTGACTATCCCGGCTATTTGTTATAGTATTGGAAAGCTGACAAACACATATTTCTCTAACTCGATACAGAAGATGTTGAGTTGACATGCAGATGCTGATATGATGAAGTTGAATCTAGGAAGTGTAAGAATGACTGTCAAGTTTACTTTTGACAAGGATTTTTAAATCCTGAAACAGGAAGATAATAACAAAGGATCAAGAGGGGATGGTTTACTGCTTTCTACAGCTGAACTGATGGGTTTCTCACTTCCATCAGCCTGCAGTTTATGGAGCATTTCCTCAGATTCAGACAAGTTTATTACCATGACTGTTGCAAATTCTGTTTTCTTGTTCCTACCATTGATTATCTCAGAAGCTGAGTGAGGCAAATTAATTATAGTCATTTTCTTAAAAGGATGGGAGGTCATTAACTAAACACTTTTTATTCATGAGATATAAAAAAGGAAATCAAAGCAAGCAGGTGGGGAAAGACACCATACAAAATAATTGATTTTGTTTCTAAATGAACCCCCAAAACATTTAGACTACTGATTTTTTCTGTCATTTGTGTTATTCTTTTTTTTTTAACCAGTAAAAGCATTTACATGCTAAGGCACAATTAATTTAAATAGAAAGAATAAACTTATTTGAAAAATCACATTTATGCCAATAATTTCTCCGTATAGCAACCTTATATCCTAAAAGGAAGCTCATCTGTTCTGTCACTGTAGCTTCTGAGAGAGATCTCGTACTTTCCAATCAAGTAGACAGTATGAATTCTTCTTATGACTCACCTGAAACAGTGTTGTTTGTTAATACTGAATACTTAAATGTGCAATGAGAAATAATTTTATTGCAATAAGATGAATTTAAGTTGAATGTTATTTTTACTTAGAGAAATTTCAGAAATTACCATATGCTAGATGTTTTGAATTCCATCTGTAACAGAGCCTTTAAGATTTCCTTAAAAAGCGAATGTCTGAAATCTATGTCCAATCCATATTTAATACATAATCATGGACCAATGAAACTTATTCCATTTCATATGCAAAGTGGGAAGTGATGACTATTTCACAAGTTGAGGTTAAAGTAACTAAGATTATTCTATACACCTGCAAATGTTTAGTAAATATTATTTTTTCTCTGGGCCGTGAAACAATGTTAATATGCCACATTTGTTGCAAGAGTGCTATTTGCAATCATGAGAAGGTTCATGGAAATGGCCAGGCAGTCTCTCAGTATAAACACTTCACATTTCACAATGCAGCACCGTTTAAGAGTTTTTAATATTAACATGAGGATATGATATAAGTACACTTAGTAGTTTTCCAAATCTCTGTGCCTGTGCGTATCCATTGAGTCAGATAATTGATATAATTCTTGGATTCAAGTTACCTAGCCAAGGGTGAATCTGAATATTTTTTGTCCTATAGAAAAATGTGATTTGGAGAAAAGAAATATACCTAATTTCCTCAAATTGCTTACCATTGTCTAACTAGCTTATTCAGATTGTAAGGGATTTGTGCTACAATGTGACACAGTAGGAATAGTGAGTTAAAATTCCTTTTACAAACGTGAGGCCACTGTCCTTATATTCCAAAGTGCAATGAGGAGCTATGAACAGGTCTGGTTCTTTCAAGTACTCAACTAGATTATTCTACATCCTTCTCCATAAAGTCAAGGTTAATGTTCTGACTTGTCATGCCCTTTACTACCTTGAATATAACAATGCCTAAAATACCTTACAAAATTTAGTTTTGCAATGAGAAATAGAAAAAAGAAAAACATATTTTTAATGTGTCTGAGAGTTTTAATATTGTAATCCTGAATCTTTTGAGAAGACAAATGGCATTAATGAATATAAAATCATTACACAAAATCATCAAAATTTCTTAGCAGATGTCAAAGGAAATCTACAGAAATCATCCCAGTCCTCAGCACTATAAAGGTGTTTTAGTCAGTTTTTTCACTGCTGTGACTAAAAGACCTAAAAAGAACAATTTTAGAGGAAGAAAAGTTTATTTGTGGGTTCATGGTCTCAGAGATCTTATTCTGTAGACAGTTGGCTCCATTCTTTGGGGCTCAAGGTGAGGTAGAACATCATGGCAGAAGAGTGTAGAGGAGGGAAGCAGCTCAATGATGATCAGAAAGCAGAGAGGGACTAAGCTCAGCTCACCAAATATATATTCCAAAGGCATGCCCCCATTGACCCACCTCTTCTAGTCATACCCTACCCACCTTCAGTTACCACTCAGATTAATCCCTATCAGGGAATTAATTCACTGTTTTGGTTAAGGCTCTCATAACCCAACCATTTCACCTCTTAATGTTCTTGCATTATTTCACACATAAGCTTTTGGGGGACACCTCACATCCAAACTATAGAAAAGGCAAACTAAACATTACTTCTGGACAATAGGACTCTTGTTAGGTTCCAACTGTAGGTGCTTTTATTTTTGAGTTTGTAAATAACCTTAAAAAGGGGGGTTGACTATTAATCCAGCTAATTATTGTGTGGAGGATTTTTGTCTGAATTTTCATATCCATAGAAAGCAATTATCAGTTAATTATATATTGTATATTAGTTGTATGCAAGTGGTTATATAAAGTAATATATAAGTTATACATAAGCAAAATCAAACTTCTGTCTGATGACCTTAATTCCAGAAGCCATAGACATTTAGCTTCTTGTAAAGTTGCAGAATCAAAGCATTCAGTATTTAGGACTGATCGACAATTCTTCCTGACCATTTGCTCTTCTCTCCCTACTTTCTCTGTCAACACTGGAACTCCTCCATTATTTCTGTGAATTACACCTGTGTCCATATATTCCATCCCTGAGCTTGCCCTGAATGCCAGTCCCTATAGTGTCTTAGGTGAACATATTTGATACTGTCAATTATTTTGGAGGACAGAGGGGAAGAAGCCAAGTTCATACTGAGCTTCAAAAAATGAGCACTTCCTAGATACCAGGAATGGCATTTAACAGCTTTTTCTAGAGACATTTTTAATCACATAGTTGTGGGTGTATAAGTATTTAGCTGATATCTGATCATTGTGAATAAAAGAGATTATTTTGGCTCACAGAATTTTACAAATAGGTTACAAAAGTCAGCTCTCAATACAATTAAATCAAATAAAACAAAATGAAACAACAAAAAACTCAGTATGTTTCCTTTAAACTTTCTGATTTTAATTACTTCTTCTATTACATAAAAGCAGGGTAAACTGCTATGAAATTTGTTCAAGTTAATCAATCTATTGGAAGATACATTTATTTGATATTGTTCATTGACCAATAATTTATCTTCAGAAAAGTGATAGTTTTGCAAAATATGTGAAAAAAACAATTTAACATCCTCCTCAAGAATTTAGATTAGTCTCTAAATAAAGTTATTTTAAAATTTTACTGAAAACTACTTTAGTCTATTGTTAATGAAGCTTAAAAAAGGAAAGAATCTTAAAAACCTTAAAAGCTAATATCAGAGTTTTTGTTAGGTAGAGAGATGTTGGTTTAAGAGATTCCTTGAGGACCACTAGAGGGCAATGATGAGCAGAAAAATCAGAGTAAAAGTGCATTAGAACTTCATAGAAATGAATGGGACTGTGGGGAGAGAACAAATACAGAGAAAAAATGGAAAGGGGAGTAAGAGAGGAAACAACTGATGGATACGGCTCAAGATTGGACTACTTGAGGCAGAAATCTCAACGGATTGCATTTAACATTCAATTTCAAATTACGTACTTTGCAGCAATATCAACCTAGGTCATTCACACAGAATAAAGGTAAAGTCAGTTATGCCACCGAAGGGCTTCTGAAGGTGCTGTGTTTGTATGTGTGAACTCAAAAGCTTTGAGTTCTGCGTTTGAACTACCAAAGTTTGAAACGGTGCCATATATTATTCGTACTACTTTTTTAGAAGCAGGAGTTTGAAAGTAAGACTACTCTGGCAATGACCATGTTAGGTATTCCTGAAAATCTTGGGGATGTCCCTGAGTTTTTCACTAGAGGTAGATTTAGGGTTTGAACCAAGCTTACAATCTTAAATGGCAGGAAGAGTTAATATATTAAATGTTATATATATGCATGTGTGTGTGTCTGTGTACACGAACACATATATGATATTATTTGCCAAAAATAAGACAATAAGAAACCATAAGAAATCCCAAAGGAAAGAAAAGCATAAGCCCAAACACGTATAAACTACAAATATACTACTCCTAATAGTGGGGCAATAATAAAAGTGCTCTAGACTCGTAGTTTGCTGATACTTGGAGCAAAAGAATGTTGAGGGGCAGCTGCCAGTTTGGCCTGTTGGATAACCAGCAGAAGTAAGCTAAGTGACACCCCAGTCTATCCACTGTGAGCTCCTGCTGTTGGCAACTGCCCCAGGCCTTCTGCCCTCCGGGGGGATCTGGAAGAGGCGGGTCTTGCCTACCAGTGTCTGTTCAAATTTCTTTGTTTCCATTACCTTTACTTCTATATTTTTATGATAGAAACAAAATTATACAGACAGTCCATGACCTACAATGGTTTCTCTTATGTTTTTTTCAACTTTACAATGGTGTGAAAGTGATAGACGTTCAGTAGAAACTGTCCCTGGAATTTTGAAGTTTGATCTTTTCACAAGCTTGCAATATGTTGTTCTCTCATTGCTGGTCTGAGGCAGCAAGCCAGGATCTCACTCAGCCATTCAATTGTGAGAGTAAACCATCAACACTCTCTGGCATACCGTGCTATGCTATGATGCTGGTTAAGTGTATTAAGTGCACTTTCAACTTCAGATGCTTTTCAATTCACAGTGGGTTTCTTGGGACATAACTCCATTGTAATTCAAGGGGCATGTTTGCAACTAATGAATCAATGTTGGTCCGAATTCTAGAGCCTTGGATGGGCCAGATGAATTTAACCAAAATTATTTCATTTACAGAATTCCTAGCATACCTAAAGTATTATTTAAATAGTTGCAGGATAAGTAGGTCAGTATATCATTAAGCATTTGAGTGGTACTTGGTGCTTCCTTAGAGAAATACCCAAATCCTCAGTTCTGGAACATAGTCCTCTGAGTTGGGGCACTACTCTGTCACCTTGAAATTTGCTTTTTGGTTTCTTTCTACTCTATTCCATGGGAGGAAAATATAAACTTCTTACTAATGTTCTTAGAAGGAAATTTAAAAAAAAATAGTGTTTGGGTTTGATGGAGTTGGCTACTAAAGGTGCATGCTGTTAGCCCTGATAGAGTGCAGATTCCTTCTAAAGGAATTGTCCTGCCCTTGGTTGATCATTGACCTAAAGATTAAAACCAATAGGTTAAGAAATCAAAAATCCTACAGATGTTAGAGTAGTGACATAGCTGTTCTCTCTCCTTGTGTTTCCATTCCACTGATAGCCCAAAATAATTCTTCATATTCTCTTGTCCTCTTAGTCACTTACAGATGTGAAGTATTGAATTAATAAAACACGATGGTCCACATTTCCTGATTGTACAAAATATATATAAAAAACTGGAAGTCCCAGAGTTTCAACATTTGTATTTTTTTCCCAATCTATCCTGAAGTTGTATGATGCCCCAGTCCTCAGAGAGTGTGTCTACTCTGCTCAATAGGACACAATACAAGTTTTCCTCAATTCTTTTAAAGAGCCACCTTAGAACCTGAACGTTATGGTTGGGATGTGAGGTATCTCCCTCAAAAGCTCATGTCTGAGACAATGCAAGAACATTCAGAGGAGAAATGATTGGGTTTTGAGAGCTTTAATCCAATCAGTGAATCTATCCCCAGATGGGAATAACTGAGTGGTAACTGAAAGCAGGTAGGGTGTGGCTAGAGGAGGTGGGTCATTGGGGGCATGTCTTTGAGGTATATATTTTGTATCTAGCAAGTGGAGTCTCTTTGTCTGCCTCCTGATCATCATGTGAGCTACTTCCCTCCACCACACTCTTCCACTGGCTGTCTATGGACTAAGATCTCTGAGCCCCCAAACATTTTCTTCTCTAAAATTGTTCTTGTCAGGTATTTTGGTCACAGGAAAAAAAACAAAAACAAAACAAAAACTGACTAAAACACTTGACTAGTAGGGTTTTTTGTTATGCTTCATAATCACAGAGTTTTTGTCTTGTTTTTATTTTTTGTGCCTTTGAATTTGAAGCTCAATTTTTCATCTAGGGTCAAGGAATTGGACTTAGAATTGAAAACTGGAATTGTAAGTTTCAATTTAGCATTCATATTGTGTCTAAACCGAATAGCTGATATAGACAACAAGAGGTGATATAATGAAGTCAAATCACATTGAATAGAATTTATAAGTGTTTCAGTGATAAAATGCCAGTATAAGATTCCTAAACTTTAAAGTAATTCCTTAGGACATCTGCAGTGAGAAAGCATACTAACAAGGATTAACCAACAGAGTTTATCCTTTTACAACTCAAAAGAAATTCAAGGAAATTAAAGCCTAAGGAATTAAAGTAAAATAATCTTGCCCTGTGGATTAATCCCCAAACTGAAGTACAAAGAAATTCAAATATATCCTGATTTTTCATTCTGTTCAGTCACCATTCAAGCAGTTCTCCACACCTGAAGAAGTTGCTGTCTCTGCTGGCTGCATCCTGGGTTCTGCCTCATAGTCTCTGTGAGTTTTCCAGACATAATAAAAGAGATTGAAGAGCACTCCTATTAAAGGGCTTATTACAACAATATGTTTTATCAAATCTGCAAGGCAAAGTTCATCTGTGCATTCCATTGCATTTCGCAGAGAAATATAGATATTGCTGCCAAGTTGCACAATTTAGGACTTCCCCATCCCCAGGTTTCAACAGTTTAGAACATCATCATTTCCGTGTCCCCTTTCACCCTGTTCGTTCATCCTGTAAACATAAAACTGGGCCTCCATCCCATGGGGATCCTCTGAGATCTGAAAATCGTGTTTATTTTGGTTTGGATATGAGGTGTCCTCCAAAAGTTCCTATGATAATGTAGTAGATTATGAGAGGAGTAACCTCATCAGTGGATTAATCCATTTGATGGATTAATACTTTAAAAGGACTACAGTGGGCAGGTGGGGTATGGCTGGAGAAGGAGGGTCAATGGGAGTATGTCCTTTGGGATTATACCTTGCCCACCTAGCTGACTACTCCTCTCCTTCTCTTCCTCCTCTTCCTCCTTCTCCTCCTCCTCCTCCTTCTTCTTTTTCTTCTTCATTTTTTTTTCTCTCTCTCTCCCTCTTTTTTGGTCACAATTATCTGCGTAGCTTTCTTCCACTATGCCTCTCTGCCATGATATCTGCCTACCTCAAGCCCAGTCAACCATAGACTGAGACCTCTGAAACTATGAGCCAAAATAAATGTTTCCTCCTCTAAATTGTTCTTGCCAGTTATTCTCACCACAGTGATGAAAATATGATGAACCCAAGCCCACTTGGAGGTTGAGAAGGCTGCGCATTTATTTTTGGGGTCCCATCAGTCAGGAGTTGCCTTGATGCATTAACTACCCCCTCCAGCCTATCCAGGGTTCTAGAGAAGTTTCCAGACAAGAGACACAGATCAATTGGATGTAGACAACAACGTGCATGCAACGTTTTCTTTAGGTGCTGGTGAACTCAGATGATCAAAAACATATACGGAAGATGTATTCACAGCATCTACCACATACTCTAGAGTACAATTTCCCTGTGCAACTCCTCTACTGCATCAGTAAGACTCAAGAATCTCTGGAAGATTTTATCAGGTTAACTTTGTATTATGAGCTTTTCCTTCTCTAATGCTGGCTGAACCTCAGAACACCATTCATTTGAACTTTCTTTTCTTTTCAGACCAGACAAGTTTTCTTGTTTTGACAGGCCACCAATGGTGAGATAGATTTTAACAACACACATGATAAATTCTTAATCTTCAAAATCATCAATTGTGTGATTCTTTCCCACTTGCTCCACAATTAATTAGATTGTCTTATCCAGGAAGTATTCTCTTATCAGAATATTTA
The DNA here is from genome assembly GCF_902686445.1 of Sciurus carolinensis. NCBI lineage: Eukaryota > Metazoa > Chordata > Mammalia > Rodentia > Sciuridae > Sciurus > Sciurus carolinensis. The sequence continues at coordinate 112,951,443 of NC_062221.1, forward strand.
ACCCAGGTAAGGAATCTTGCACATCATCTGCTCAGATCCCCCTCAGCATATGTATCTCTTTATTTCCTTCCCTTATGGAACCAAAGTCTTTGATTCTGAAGCATCTGTCCCAGACTTAGGATAATATTGTGTCACCTTAACTCTTACTTACCAATAATTCTTATATATTTATACATATTCTGGTTGATTTTATATGTCAGTTTGATTATGCTGCTGGGCAGCCAGGATAAACATTACTTCTGAGTGAATGTGTTTCCAGATTAAATTAGCATTCAAACCAGTGGACTCAATAACAATAGACAGCCTTTCCCAATAAAAATGGACATTGTGTTAATCAGCTTTCTTTCATTATAAAATTCCTGAAATAATCAACTTATGAAAAAAAAACTTATTTTGATGTGAAATTTTGAGGTTCCAGTCCTTAATATATAAGCCCCATTACTTTGGGCTTGGAGCAAGGAAGCATCTTGGTAAGAGCACTGGCTCCCCTTTTAGCCAGGAAACCAGAGAGAATGAGGATGGGGTTGGGGGTCCCACAATTCCCTTCAAGAACATGACGCCAGTGACCTAAGGACTTTCCACTAGGTCTCACCTCTCAAAAGTTCCACCGCCCTTCCATAACACCACACCAGGAATCAGTCCTTTAATGTGTGGACCTTTGGGAGACATTCAGACAGACATCAGTTAATCTATTGTGAATCTTATGGACCTGAATGGAACAGAGGAAGGAGAAATTCAGTCCTCTTTTCCAGTATCACTGCTTCAGCCGAACATCTCATCTCATCTGTTCCTTCTCTTGGACTGGAATTCACATCATCTACTCGGACTCTCAGGTCTTCAGACTCAGTCTGAATTACACCACTGGATTCTCAGTCCTTACAAACATCATGCAGGTCAAGACCTCAAAATAAGTCTTCATTTACACACACACACACACACACACACACACACACACACACACACACACTCATTCATTCTCCTTTTGGTTCTATTTATCTATAGAAAAACTTGTCTAATTCAAAACTGATTTTACCAGCATTTGCTGTCACATTTGCCCCTATTTTATGCAATCTATTGGTATTGCTCCCATAATCTTTAAGAGTTGTGTCAAAGGTTGGGTCCTCCATAAATTAGACTCTGTGATTGTGTAGGTCTGTATTTTGTCACTGTGACCAAAATATCTGACTGAAACAACATAAAGGAGGAAAAGTTTATTTGGGGTTCATAGATTCAGAGGTTCAGTCTAAGTCAGCTTGGTACATCTCTGGGCCCAAAGGTGAGACTGAACATCATGGTTGATGAGTGTGGTGGAGGAAGGTCACTCAGCTCATGGTGGCCAGGAAGCAGCAGAGAGAGTGCAAGAGGAATCAGGAACAAGATATATAATCTCCAATGTATGCCCCCAATGGCCCACTTTCTTGAGCTGTGACCCATCTTCCAACAGTTACCACCCAGTAATCCATTTGTTATGGTTTAGATATGAGGTATCCCCTACAACCTTATGGAGACAATTCAAGAAAGTTTAAAGGTGAAATGATTGGGTCTCATGTCTTAACGTAATCAGTGCTTTAATCTCCTGATGGAGATTGACTGAATGGTAACTAAAGGCAGGTAGGGTGTGTTTGAAGGAGTTGGGTCCTTTGGGGTGTGCTTTTGGGTATATATCTTGTCCTTCTTGAGGAGAGCTCCTTATCTGCTTCTTGATAGTTATGTCCTGAGCTGTGTTTCTCCACCACACTCTTCCACCATGATGTTCTGCCACAACTTGAGCCTTGAGAAATGAAGTTGACCATCTATGGACTAAGACCTCTGAAACTATAAGCCCCCAAATAAACTTTTCCTTCTCTAATTTTTTCTTTTCAAGTCTTTTGGTCAAAGCAGTGAAAAGGCTTACTAAAACACCAATCAAATTATTAATTCATTAAATGGATTAATTCACTGATTAGGTCATGGCTCTCATAAGCTGTTAATTCCACCTCCTATGCTAACACAGAAGCTTTGGGAAAACACCTCACATCCAAACCGTAATAGCAATGAACTTTACTGTGCAGGTGGTGCCCTTAGAATCGACATGCATAAACAGGAGATGTGAGCAGTAACAAGACATGAGGAAAAGTTGAGCATGAATGGAGGATGCTGCCCCATCATAATCAGTCATTCTTTTTAGGACTGAAATGGTCTGTTCTTCATACCTCAGCCTATACCAGTCAATTAATGCAGGCTACCCCAAGAAGAGTGTGAGCTTGGGCCAGGATACTCTTTGCAGGTGAGGCAATCCTGGGTGGGTCTTGACAACTAAAATTTGGCACTCATCCCACCTACTGGAGTGATAAGTCCTTCCTTGATAACATCCTTCTGGGTGTTACAGATTCATATGCCCACATCCCTAGATGTTCTTATAGATTCTCTCTGCAATTTTGAGAGAGAACATATCAGTAATTGCCAATTTTGAAGGAGGACTTATCTATAGTTTCTATCTGATGTTTTGAAATCAAATAATAATAATTTTCTGAATCTATGTGAGGACCATATAAGCTCCTTCCTTTTTTCTCTTTTGGTCTCTTTGGGACTTTTCTGTGGCATGTTTCCTCGTCTAACATCACATTTACTTTCGTTGTTGAAAGTAAATAGGTCTAGATATCTCTGTCCTCTTAGCTACTGTCCCTTTTTCTTTTACAGATCAATCTAGTTCAGCCTCAGAATAACCAAATACTCTTTGTAGTTTCACTGACTGATACTCCCATAGTTTTTTAGGGCTAAATCTGTTTTCTGAAGCACAGTCCTCTCTTCATCCAAAGCACCTTGAAATTTTCCTGTCTACTGATCCATTCACATGCTCTTTCTTTCTGTGCCACCTGGAGTCCCAAGTCTAAACCATTAGACTTTTTAAAAATGTAAAGATTCTTAAAATACCTGTTGACTTTGGATATTCAGTGATGACATCCAGATTTCCTTCTCTTACTATCCAAGTAAAGTGATATCCCATTCTTTCACTTTCTCAATGGAGACTACTACAAATCTATGGGAACAAGTACAACCCAGGTCTCCAGGACTCCCAAGCATAAGTATGAGACTCTGGTTATTAAGTCCTCAGGAGAATGCAAAGGCAAAAGAAAGTTGAAATTTGAAGCTCCAATTTCAATTCCTTGGCCCAAAATGAATGAGAAAGTGTAAAATTCCAAGATGGAAAACACCCTGGCTATGAAATATAGTGCAAAGCTGCCAGCAGGAGTGGGTCTAAGCCAAGCCTTTAAAAGAACTAATAAAATCTGAAGATCAAAAGCATGTGTGGTTCAAACATAGTAAAGTCTGAGGTCAAAATTCATGGGACCCGGGCCCATGAATAAGTAGTTGTTCTTGTGTCTCTCTGACCTACAAATTCTACTTGTAGTCTTTATTTCTCAGATTCCCAGTCTAATGTATCAGACGTTAAGGTTTAGACACCTCGGGGAATGAGTGAAAAGACAGAAAAAAGCCAGGTGTATAACTGGAATAAAAATAAAGAAGAAATAAAATAAGTTCTGATGTAATAGGCATATTTACCCTTAGTGATAGCTAAAGAATAATTTATATAAAATACAAACAATATATAGTTCCTACCTGGCATAGATTAATTGCTAATTAAATGACTAAGATTTTTATCAGCCATTTCAAGAGAATATTATATTACACCTATAGTATTCCTTTTATTATAAGGACTGAGGACTCAGACAGGGCCACCACCAATAGCAGAGTAAGCAGTTATGTCAGAGACCTCAGGACCCTCAGGAATCTGGGTTCTGTTAGTCTAGCCATCTTAGTACCCAGGGAGGACTACATCCACCTGACACAGAGTAATGTGTTTCCATTAATCCCAAAGTTGGGTCCACTCTGGCCACTTCTGGCCAGTAAATCAACAGGCAAATAAGCGATTGAATGTTCTGGTTGGTAATTAATACTGACTATCTACCTCCTAAGAGGTAGGTCTCTAGAGGAGAATTTTCCATCTTATCTCTTTATTTCCAAGTCCAGTAAGTTGGCTGTTATACAAAGTTTCCAGCAGATGGTGCTCAAATAACACAAGTTGACTGGGTCTCTTGCAGACTGGGCCCAAGAGGATTTGCTTCCACTGCTAATCATCCTTTACCTTGGAAAGTTGTTTCCAATTGTTAATGGCAGTTGGACAAACTGCTGTCTGTATATTGAAACTGAATGTTATTGCTTATTTTATTTTTTATGTTGAACGACTAACGGTCAAACAATGATCTTTTAACTTTTATGGACATTTGCTGAAAGAGTTTTTATGGAATCATAAAATGAATATATATTTGAAATTAAATCAGAAAATGTTATGAACATGAGGACAATAATTTATATGTCATACTTTTATTGAAAAGTCATATCTGAAAAGTGTTCTCTATTATAATCTATTTTTACTGTGCACACTGTTTTCTTCTAAGGGTGGCTTTTAATCCTAAACGAGAACACTTGTTCAGCCTTGTTTGATCTTTTACAGGGAATTCCCCATCAGGTGAAATGAATAGTCTTGAAGCTATAAAAAGTTTCAACTCAAATTTACAAAGAAAATAGATAATCAAAAGCATTCAGTAAGCAAAATGGACAAAAGTTTAATATAAAAGAATTTAAATATTTTTAGCAAAGTAATTGAAAGCATAGTATCTAAGGACAAATAACCTTGGTTTAGAAACATGCTCTTAAATACTATGCTCTCAATTACTTTGCCAAAAATAGTTGAATTCTTTTATATTAACCTTTCATCCATCATGCTCTGTATGATTTAGAACAAAGCTCTTAAAGTTCCTTTAAGAGTTTCCACAGCTATTAAGTTGGGATAAAAACAGTTTTTTCCTCATAAGTTTGCTCTGAGATAACTGCAAATAAAACCCCTAGAACTTGCCTAAAAATAAGAAGTGCTAAATAAATGATAATAATATTATCATTATTATTATTTAACAAATGTTAAACTTTTTTGAACTCCTGTCTACAATATTAAAATTTTACTATATAATTCGGGCCATTCATTTAGGGTACATTTGTTCTTTTCTCTTATTTAAATATTTATGTAAATCATTCTTTTTCATAAAATGCAATATTACCTTCCATTTAAATAGCATACCACTCTGGGTATGTTTAATTGAATTTAAATGGATTTCAATTAGAAAAGATTTAAGTCATTAGTCAGATTTAATTTACTCATTAATTTTCTATGAATGACATTATGGTTCAATAGACTAATATTTATGTTCTTGATAATTAAAATATAATTACAAATTTTATATTTAAAAGGAATGAATATTTTAGAACCCCTATCCTATGTATTTTTAAATAAAATGCCAACTTAATATAGCTCATTTAGTTCTGTGGTTACAAGTACCCACATGTTTTGATTTAGTTATAAAAGTTTATTGAAGCCAAATTTGATGGAACCACTGGGAAGTGAGCCTCTCTTCCCACCATCTCATGAATGGAGATTACTACACATATACTGCATAGAGACCACATCAACAAGCCTTTACAATTTGACTTGGATTATATCAAAAAGTTAATAATATTTCTAAAATTAATATATATAATGTATATATATATATATATATTTTTAACAGAACCTCATATTTTGCAAATCAAAATAATTATAAAATTTTCTGGTAAAAATAAATTTGCTAGACTAAAATAATATTGCAAAACAAATTGAAAAAAACCATGAATTTAGAAAGTATAGTTTTCCAAAGAATGAACCATAATCATTAAAATATTATCAAACACATTGATTATATATCAATGAAAAAAGAATAAGAAGTTCAAAAGTAGATCAAATTAATTATGATAATTTAGAATATAAGGACATTCATCATTAAATATTAGTGAACAGGATAATATTTAGTAAGTAATGTGATAAATGAATAATTTAGAAGACTAGATGCACATATTTGAACATATTAAAAATAAATTCCAGACAGATTAAAGGGATAAATAAAAAAAAAAATTCAGGTGTTAGGAAAAAGAATTCTCTCAAAAATCCTACAGGATTTTTAGTATTATGTGCATAGTATAAATGGAAAAGCTTATGTGAAAGGCTAAGTAACCTGCCTGAGATCACTGTGTTGCTTAGAAAAGAGCAAATCATCAAACCACAAGTTCATTTGAATATAAAGCTTATAATTGTCCATTGCAATTCTACATAAATTGCTTAGAATAGACCCACCTATGTTGATACTTGTCAGTAATGATGTCGTCATTTCTATCAGTATTATTCATTATTCATTGCAGAATTAGGTGAAATCAATTGATAAGTATATTCTAGGGACAATGTATGTTAGCAGCATAATTTTGAATAATGTGCCCAAAATTTAGCTAGCATCATTGAAGTATTGAAATTTCCTGAACTGGTAATTTTTGATCATCATTCATTTCAAAGTAATAAAAAGACGAGGGTAAAAACACTTTATGCACAAAGTTATATGTGACGTAAGAATTCAAAAACAATAAAATGTTGAAGAATCAACAATACTTCATTAATTAAACCACACTGCATTAGAACAATGGAATCTTAGGTAGTAATTTTAAAATGATAATTATGGAGATACTGTAGCAAATGAAATGCATTTATGAATGATAAATAGGAAAAATAAATGTAATCTTGGTAAAATTTACTTAAATATAATAATCAAACTTAGAGAAGAAAAATGGAGCATAGAAACTCATACAATTGCCATCATTGGGGTAGGATGGGATGAAGTTTAAGTGAATTTTTTCTTTACTTTTTTTAAAAATTGATTTTGTTTTTCAATTCATAAAATTGGGGGTAATGCATTTAGATGGTTTTCTAAATATATATTCACAAATATTATTTCTAAACATGAACCTAAGTATACCTATTTAAAATTGAAATAATGTGAGCTTTAATTAGACATTGTAACTATTACTAAGAGAAAAATTAATCACACTACATAATACATTTTCACATTTTGCTTACTTTTTGTCCAGGTTTATAAATAAGAATTTTTTTCTCTTTAATTCTTAAATTAATTCTCAATAATCCTTAGGAGGAGATACCACATTTTTATTGAAATCTATTATTAAAGCTCGATAATCATTATGATAGTCTTTGAAGAATCTAAAGCCTTTTCTGACTTCTCTGTTCATTAATATGCCATTTAAAAACTAAATGAATAAAACTCTTCCTTTTTCAGCTCATCCTCATTCCATCAATTCATCTTAGTTAATGTTAATGGGAAGATAATGACTATGCATGAATCATAGCCCGCACCCTTTCTTTAACAGATAAAGATTGATGGTGAATTCTAAGTGAGAATGTTGACCTAGGTGGGGCCAAGAAGGGAGGTAGAAATTGTGTACCAACCTATTGTGAACTTTTTTTTAAAGGTTTAAAATACACATGATGTATCTTTTAATGAGAAGTCTCCTTTGAAACCCTTTACCCTTGAATGGATTCCTCTGGGTGGATCTAAGAGATTCATGACTGTAAGCCTTACCATTATTTCATGGACCTCTAAAACGTGTTGCAAACTGAATTATGAAACAATGTTTTCTTATCTATGAGATATATCATTTGATACTTAATTAGGGTGCTTGTGTAGACTGTTTTGTTATATTACGGCTGTGCCTACACAAAAAGATAAGTATAAGCAAAATCAATTATATATTTCTAAAACTTCTTTGTACTCAGATCTCACTTCATGAATTTCTTTCTGAAGCAGAGTTGCCGAAGTTGTCTTTGTTCACACAAAATCATCCTTCGCTTGGGGAAGAATCCTGGTGAAGTCTACCAGAAGTGCTCTATTCACTGCTGTCCTGGAATTCTTCCAAATTGCTAACACCTGTTCTGCAGGTTTAGCTACCAGGGTTTCCTTGAGTAGTATCTGATAGCTACATTTCTTGTTCCTCTTGTTTCAGGCATTAAAGAATTCAAAGGAATTCAGAACATCCTACACCACGAAGTGCATTAGTATAATGACTAGTTTTTACTAAAGGATCCTGAAAAACAAACAAGTCACAGAGAAGCTTTTTTCCCAACTCCCTTCATCATAAGAATACAGTTGTCACCAGTCCCCTCCCTGGGAGTTTTACCTACCAGCAAAGACTGATTCATCACAGAAGAGGAAACAAGTAGTTACTGTACCCAACAACTTTGCTACAAACTATTCTATCTACTTTTCTCAGAGGTCACTCATCTTTCCTAAAAATCATTTACTCCCCGCTAAGTTGCCTACATTC